>NW_004949223.1:492565-505970 GCF_000317375.1 Microtus ochrogaster | reverse complement strand
AAAATCCAAAAAAAAATAAAAATAAAAATAAATAAAAAAATAAAAACAAAAACAAACTTTTTCTAAAAGTTAGTGGGTTTTTTAAACAAGACAAAAACAAGCAAAAAAAGTCTTGGCACTGCTGGAAGCATGGGTAGCAGGTGGTTTTGTACACTCAAATGTAGAGCCGACAGGTCAGAGCTGAGCCCAGAACTGGGCTTGCTCTCAAGTTATATAAAGTATGCAAGGAGATAAATCAACTTGCTGATCCTGGCCCAGGCGGGCATGATGTCACAGGCATGCATATAGCACATGATCTTAGAGTTGGGACTGTTCCCAGGAATCATCTGTCCTCCACCCCTTCTCCACAAAAGGAGACAGACTACTTGCTGCGTGACTTAGCCAAAACCAGACACCAGGCCAGGGGTGGATCTGAGCACAGACCTCAGCCACACCTCTCCAGCAGCCCCCTTGGCCTGCTTCTGCAAGGTCACAGGCCAGCTAAAAAGGAATCAAAGACAAAAGTCACAACTAAATGAACAGCAAATTTTCACCTTCTCAGATCTGAAGGTGGATTGCGGCAGTTTGTTTTGTTTTAATACATTTAGTGTGGTGTGTGTGTGTGCGTGCATGCCATTGTGGGAGGAGGATCAGATTATAACTTTTGGCCCTGAGTACTCTCTTTGCACCATGTTGGTCTTAGGGTTCACTTGGGTCATCAGGCATTTATCCACCGAGGCATCTTGCTGCCCCACCCGCCAGGTTTCTTTTTCGATAACCCACTTTTAGCTATTGTGAAATATACGATACAGTGACCATGCAAGACAACTCTAGAACAGTTGCTATAGCTACTACTTCAGCAGCCTGTCCACTAGGCTTCTCCACTGTGCTTGTGCAGACACAGGTACACCTCAGGCTCTATAACCAGTGGTGGAAAGATTTTGAATGTTTCTATCACACGGAAATAGTGAAGACATTCACTACTCAGATTTGCTTTTTACATATTTTATGTATGCCTATGCACTGTGTGGCTCACAGCTGAAAGAAGCATTGGATGTATTTCACCATTATATCTAGTCCTTGTTGGTGCTGCAGTCCGCAGACTGCACCCAGGACTTTGGACACTCTGGGAAAGTGCTCATCACACAGCGCTGCATTTGGATTTTTGGCAGCCTCTAAAGTGTGAATCCACGTGCAATGTCTAAAATGTGTGTGTGCACTGGGGAGATGTTGAGTGTGAGTCTGTGTACAATGTCTAAAATGTGTGTGATTACACTGGGGAGATGGTGAGTGTGGGTCTGTGTGCAATGTCTAAAATGTGTGTGCACTGGGGAGATGTTGAGTGTGAGTCTGTGTGCAATGTCTAAAATGTGTGTGCACTGGGGAGATGGTGAGTGTGGGTCTGTGTACAATGTCTAAAATGAGTGTGTGCACTGGGGAGATGGTGAGTGTGAGTCTGTGTGCAATGTCTAAAATGTGTGTGTGCACTGGGGAGATAGTGAGTGTGGGTCTGTGTGCAATGTCTAAAATGTGTGTTGCACTGGGGAGATGGTGAGTGTGAATCCATGTGAAATGTCTAAAGATCTGTGTGTGTACTAGGAAGATGGCAAAGGCAGGGGTCCAAGTTTGATCCCCAAAACCCATGTAAAAAGCTGGTTGTGGTGGGGTACATTTGTAGTACATTTGTAATCTGAATGCTGGGAAGATGGGGAAAGGCAAATTCTTAGGGGTCACTCATTAGCACAGGCTAGTGAAAGATCCTGTCTCAAATAAAAATAAAAATCCACAAAGCGAGGGCTGGGCTGTAGCTCGGAGGCAGAGTACTTGCCTAGTGTGCATGAGGCCCTGGGTTCAGTGCACAGTACCAAAATCTTAAAAACTGAACAGGTAAGAAAGCTTGTCCCCATACCGCTTGTGTTTGATCCCTGGTGCCCACATGGCTGGCAAGACAACAGACTCCTGCAAGCTGACCTCTGACCACTAACCTCCTCACACATGTCTGCCCACACAGAAAGACTAGGTAAATGGAATAAAAGTATTTTTAATTCAAAGAAAATATGGGATGGGGATGTAGCTCTGTTGGGGTAATGTTAGCACCCATGCAGTCCTGCGTTTGGATTTCTGGCCTCGCATAAACTCAGCATGGTGGTACAGTCCTGTAGCCCCAACACCTAGGAGGTAGAGGCAGGAAGAGCAAAAATCCAATGTCTTCCTCAGCTACATAGTAAGTTTAAGTTCAGTGGTCTTTGTGAGACCCTGTCTCAGAAAAAAAAAAAAAGTTTAAAAATAAGGTATACAGCATTCTTGGACATACATCCAAAGTTGTTCTTTGAGCTCTACATTCTACACATACATGCACACATGACCTGTACACACACACATATGCACACACACATAAACACAAAGTGTGTCTTATGTGAGAAAGAATGGAATATGAGCAAGTGTGCACATGCACATGTATGTGTGTATGTGTGTGTGTGTGTGTGTGTAAGCACACGTGCTTGTGCGGGAACCCTGGGAAACAGGAAAGGAAACCTGTGTCCCCATAAGAGAATCAAGATACAGCAACCGCATGACAGTGGCCTGTGCTCACCTTTGAGACAATAATCCAACTCGAACAGCTCGCTGTCCTCTGCCTGCCTCTCCCAGTAGACCAAGTAGTGTGTGATGTTGCCGTTGGGGTCAGAGGGGGGCTTCCACTTTAAGATAATCTGAGATGAGGAATTAGAAACTGATATGGGGTCCAGGGGGACAGAAGGATCTGCAAAGGAGAAAAGAAATGAGTTACTATGAAGGAGAGCAGGTAAGTTGTTGGGTGTACCTAAGCAGGGGATTGTGGTCCAACTGAAACCACAGCTCTGTCTGCTAGAGTTACTTAACATCAGAGAAAAGTAGGCAGTTAAATGCTTGCCCAGCCCAGGCAGGAATGACTGCCTATTCACACCGTGGATTATGTGCCCACCATGTGTCATTCACTGCACAGACCGGCTCTGTCTGATGCCAAAGCCCTTGCTGTTGTGGACACTAGGAAGGATGTTCCTGGGGACAAAGACAACCATGGGAAGAAATGAATTCTGGTTAACAGGGACACGAAATCAAACCCAGTCACCTAACGCACTTGAAACCATCAAACTATATCTGTTTTTGAGACAGGCTCTCATGTAGCCCAGGCTAGTCTCAAACTTGATAAGGTAGCCAAGGATGTACTTTAACTCCTGTTTCTTCTACTTACCTCATGCATGCTTGGATGAGAGGCATGCACCCCAATACCTGGTTTATATGGTTGTGGCGATTTAACCTAGGACTTCATACAAGCAAGGGAAGCACTCTACCAAGCCAGCCACATACCCAGCCCCAGATGGTGTTATTCAGATGTCAGGCACCAGCCTACAAAACACAACTAAACTCCCCCTCTGAAGAACAGTGGTACCTGAGGCTAGGTAGATGGCTCAGTGGTGATGCACTTGCCACAGAAGCATAAGGACAGGTCAGATCCCCAGCACCCACATAAAGCCAAGTAGCGACGGCTGTAGCACCCTACCTATAAACCAGGCAGCCAGAGACAGAGGATCAGCAACCTCTGGGTGTACTAAGAGAGCCTGCCACAATATATAAGATGGAAAACAATTGAGGAAGACTCCAGTGTCGACCTCTGGCATATGCCACATTCAAATATGATACACACATGCAACCCCATGTGTGCATGCACACACACAGAATGTTGGAGGCTGAGAGAGTTGGAGAGGGTGAACACGGAGTTCTCAAGGCAAAAGCAAAAAGTGTGCAAAGAGCAGGGGGGTAGAAGGTTCTGGAAACTAAACTTTGGTCTAGATACTACATGACAGTAGAGATGGTGAAGAAGCTAGAACAATGGATTCTGTTCTGTGTGAGGGGGTTGCTTATTCTCTACATGTTGACATTTGGGGTAGAGACCTCTTGTCAACCATTCCACTTCCCAACTGTGACAGTAGAAATGTCTTTAGACATTGCCAGGCATCCTCCCTTCCCTGGGAGGGACAAAATTATCCCTACTTGAAAACTACTAAGCTAAGAAAAGGGGTTAATCTTGACAGAAATATGATGAAGTTGCTATGAGACACTATAGCCAGAAAGAAAAAAATAAAGAAAAATTAAAGAGAAAGGAGACGAGAGTGGCAATAAAACAAGACTGCGCCCTATGGGAGCTGGAGATGCTCAAATGAAGGCACTCTTTCTATACTTGAAAAGTTCTCATGACAGAATAGAAAAAACATGCAGTAGTCCCTCCTTATCTATGTGGCACATTTTATAACTGCAGTGGATATCTGAAACCACATACAGCACTGAACCATCAATGCTTCCCCATATTACATATCTATGATAAAACTTTACTAATACAAAATAACAGCAATAATAAAACAACTAAAATAATATATAGTAACAGAAGTTTCTTTTGTTGTTATTTTCTGGGAGCTTATTGTTTGTTTGTTTGTTTGCTTATATGTTTTTAAGCATATAATGAATCTTGGTCCTGCCTTGAAGTGATGTGTCCGACTTTGTTGATTCCCCATGGGAAGTCTTACCCTTACTGAGAAGTGGATGGCGGGGGAGGTGAGGCAGGAGGAAGGGAGGGAGTGAGAACAGAGATAGCTATATAAAATGAGAAAAGATTGTATTAAAAAAATTCTTACATCAAAAAAAAGAAAGAACTGGATCTCACATAGTCCAGGTTGGCTTCAAACTCAGTATGTAGATAGAGATGACCCTGAACTCCTGACCCACCTGCATATACTTTGTTGCTGTTTTGAGATTGTAACAAGGTCTTGATAGGTAGCCCAGGCTAGTTTCAAACACACAGCAATTCTCTTGCCTCAGGATTCCAAGTAATAAGACTACAGATGTGTATACCAAGTCTAGCTCTCATTTTTAATTAACTAATTATTTATTGATTGAATTAACCTCTCCAAAGATAGGTCTCACTGTGTAACCCTGCATGGCCTAGAAGTCACTACTTAGACCAGGCTGAGCCTGAACTCAGAAATCCATTTACCTCTGCCTCCCAAGCAAAGCCACTCGCCTCCCCGTGACAAGTGTTGAAGACAGTCTTGTGCAGGTAACCACAGATGCTGAGTTCAAGAAGGTATGTGTTAATATATGTGTGGTGTGTGTGCATATGTGTATGTGTATATATGTGTGTGCATGTATGTGGTATGTGTCATGTATGTGCATATGTGTGTGCATTGCATTAGTGTGTACCTGTATATTGTAAATGGTTATGTGTGATGTTATATGCATGTTATATGTGACCTATGTATTACATGTGGTGTCTCTGTGTTATATGTGGTGTCTGTGTGAGTGTTATAAGTAGTATGTGTGTATTACATGTAATATGTATGTTATATGTGGTATGTGTGCATGTTACGTTTGGTGGATGGGTGTGCATCTCTATGTGTGTGTTACATATAATATTGTGCTATATGTGGTGTGTGTGTTTAACTGGAGTGTGTGTACTATATGTGATGTATGTGTGTTATATATGTGAAGTGTGTGTTACATGTGGGGTGTGTATGTATGTATGCATGTGTGTGTTAGATGGGTAGTGTCTATGCATGTGCTGAGGCCAGAGGAGGAAGTCAGGCACACCATTCTATCACTGTCTACCTTACTCTCTTGAAACAGGATCTTTCACTAAAACTAAAGCTAGGCTGGCAGCCATCAAATCCTAGTGACCCCCTTGTCCCTGGCCCATGAGCCAGTGTTCTGGGGTTATAGACATGCTCATGGCCACACTCTGAGGCACGAACATGGTCACTACCAGCTTTCAATGTAGGTGATGGGAACAGCACTCAATCGTCCCCACTGAGCCATCTGCCCAGCCCAAGTGTTATCCTCTGGAAATATGAGCCTCAGCCTTTAGCTCCTCCAGAGGCCAATCACAGGACATCACTAAGTTGTCTACCAAAGGCAAGAGAGTCAGTTCAAGCCCATATTCACAGGACACACTTACTGGTGGCATCTGTCTGCACATAGATGATGTCACTTTTGGCTCCGTAGGTCCGGCGTTCATCTGAGAAGGTAACCAAGGTCTTGACAAAGATGGCATATTGGGTCCAGGGTTTGAGACCCCGCATTAGCCACCCAGGGTGGCTTGGGGTTTGAGACTTGGGGTCGTTGGACCTCTGGGGTGGATCAATATCTACCACAGTCCAGCTGTTGGAGCCACAAGCATCTTGACCATCAAACTCCGTCACATTCTGATAAGGGCTTTTGACAAATAAGAGGGAGAGCTAGGTTACTACTGTGTAAATGTCAATCCAGCACTATGTGGAATGGGGACTTGGAGAGTTACAAGACGTAGACTCATTTCTTTTCTGTTTGGTGTGTGTGTATGTGTCTGCCTGTATGTGTTTGTGGCAGTTCACTTGAGTGTATGTGAATGGACATGAAGGAAACAATCAGGTGCCATCTTCCTTGTTTTTTTCTGTTTGTTGAGACAGACTCTAGTCCCGGCTGGCCTCAAAGTCACATCAATGTGCCAGCCTCTTGTCTCCTCATTATTGGGATTAATTGTATTCACACTTGATTCCCACCTTGTGATTTGAGATAGAGTGATCTCTGGCCTGAAATTCACCTCATAGACTAGGCTAGCTAGCCAGAGACCCCAAAGATCTGCCCATTTCTGCTTCCTTGGAGCTGGGATTTCAAGTGTATTCCACAATCCATGGCTTTCTGAAAGTGAGAATGTGTATATGAGTGTGTGTAATTGTATGCATGTGCCTTCAGGGGACAGAGGAAAAGCTGAATCCCCTGGATCCCCGCATCTGGCGACTGTGAAATGCCAGACTTGGATGCTGGAGACCAAAGTGGGGTCCTGGAATGCAGTGAGCACCTGTTGAGCCTCCTCTCCAACCCCCAGAAGTGAACCTTTTCCTATTTCCAATTCTGA
Organism: Microtus ochrogaster; assembly: GCF_000317375.1. Lineage (NCBI taxonomy): Eukaryota > Metazoa > Chordata > Mammalia > Rodentia > Cricetidae > Microtus > Microtus ochrogaster. The sequence goes on along the minus strand of NW_004949223.1, from coordinate 499,066 downwards.
AATGCAGGTCTGCTCCAAAGCCAGCAGCACTGAGGTGTGATAAGCCCATGATGCTGACTCCAGTCACGGAGCACCGAATCTCAGCCTACCAAATAGCCATAGCGTAAATGACTAAGACCGCAGCAAAACCAGTTGGGGTTTAGTAACGTAGGTGCCGTCGATGAATTTCCTTTCTACTTTTTTCCTTCCCACCCCAACATTGTCTATTTACTATATTCTCAATATGAGTTATCAACATATGACCACTGGGCCTGGGGAGAGGACTCAGTAGGCAAAGCATGTGATGTACAAACATGAGGACCAGAGTTCAATCACTAGCACACACGTAAAGGTCAGCATCTGTAATCCCAGCACTAGGAGATAGAGACAGGTACATCTCTAGTCTGAATAAAAAGGAAGATAGGGGAGAGCTATGAAATGCTGACTTGTAGACATGACATGGTTGCTGCACATATCAACTCAGACCAGCTGTGGTTGCCTGCACCGGATCAAGCCAGTCAACATTCCAGCATGGGTGATGGAGGACTTCAAGGTACTCCCCGAGCCAAGGAGTAGTATGTAGCTGCTAAGACAGTCTAAGTCACTCTCCTTTGGGAACATGGGCACTGATAGACTGTTCATGCTCCAGTGGACGGGTCCACATGCATGCACATATGGGCAGCACCAACTGGATTAAAGGGGTTGTCAACAACACACAGAGAACACGAAGCTGGGAGGGAAATGGGATGAACAAACTAGGGAATGTTGGAGGCAGAAAGTGGTGGGTAGATATGATCAAACATACATTACATAAATATATGAAGATTTAAAAGCACACACTTAAGATATTTTCTTATTTTAAAGGAGTGTGAACTAAGCATCAGTTCATCTCTCCACTTCCTGACTGCAGGTGCAGTGTATCCAGCTGCTTCACACTCCTGCTACCATGACATCCCCACCTTACAAGCCGTGAGCCAAGATAAGCCCTTCTTTACAACTTTGTCTGTCCCTGCAATAAGGAGCATAACGAATAGTCCGCCTCCTTTTACTTACGCCTCTTTGTAGAAAAGCATGAATCCCAAGAGGTCTCGGAAGTCGGGGGGCCAGTAGGGCTCCCACCTCAGCAAGATCTTGTCAAAAGATGTCCGAATAAAAGAAAATTTAAGTAACTCATTTTCACCTAGAAAGGTTCAAGAGAAAAAAGTCAGGCAATTGGAATTCTGAATAGCTCATTTCAGAATAAAGAATTCAGCCTCCTGCTTCTTGGGGAGGGGATAGATTGAGGCACGGAGGGAGTCCTAGCTTCATTTTGTAGCTGTGATAAAATACTGTGACAAAAAGAAACTTAAGGGAGGAGGAGTTGTTTGATTGTTTGTTAGGTGAGAGTCTATTATATTTCAGGGAAATTAGACAGGAACTCAAGCCATTAGTCATATCTCATCATCCACTGTCAATAACAGACAGAGATGAATGCATGGAGGATGCCTGCTTGGCGCTTATACTTAGCTAGCTTTCTCCATCTCATATTGTTCAAGATCCAGGCCATGAAACAGCTCTTCTCACTTCAATTAACAGTCAAAATAAGCCCCAAGTCAGCAAAGCCTACTTGATGAGCTCTGGGCCAGCAAAAAACCACCAAAATGACCAACTGTCATCCAAGAAAATGCTCCGCAGATAAGCCTACAGACCAACCTGATCTGGACAGTTCCTCAATGACGATTATTTTTCCAGGTGATTCTAGATTGTGTCAAGTTGAAAATTAAAATGGGATGTATATAATCTGCTATTGCTTACATAGGTCTCATCCACATAAGCAGAGAAATGATCTTGCTGAGTTTGAAAGGTGGGGAGTCAGCAAATCAATTAGGTGTTGAAGACTCAACCAAATAAGATGCTCAACTGAACTGTGGATGATCCATGCCAAAGCAAAAAGGACAACTAGTCAGCCATTTTGTGAGCAAAGGGATCATATCTTTTTTGTGTATGTATACATGTGTATGCGTGTTCATGTATGTGCAGGAGTGATGTCTAATCTTAGTTGTCAACTTGACACACCTGGGAAGAGGGAATCTCAAATGCAGAACTTCCTCAATCAGACTGGCCTGTTGGCCTCTGGTCATGTCTGTGAAGCAAAGAAGGAAGGAAGGACCCAGGCTACAGTATGCAGAGCCATCCGTAGGTAGGTGACCCTGGGCTGTATAAAAAAGTTAGCTGACAATAAACAGCACTCTTCCATGGTCACTGCTTCAGTTCCTGCCTCTAGATTTCTAACTTGAGTTCTTGCCTTGACCTCCCTGAATGATGGATTGTGCCCTAGGAATGTAAGATAAAATAGACACTTTCTTTGTCAAGATACTTTTGGTCAGAGCAACAGAATTGAACCATCTCTCTAGCCTCAAACTTAATCTTGTCATTTCTTCCCTGGTGATGGAGATTGCTGCATTGATTTCATCAACCTTGACACCCTCGGCATTAGCTTTATGCTTATGGGGCATCAGACACTGTACTTTGTGCAGCTGACTCAGATAAGATACATAAAACCTGCCTCTGGTGGGCTGGGGAGACAGTTCACTTGGTGAATGCTCTCTTTGTAAGGTTGAGGGCCTGAGTTATGTCCCCAGAACCTCATTTTTTAAAAAAAAAGTCGGGGTGGGGGGATAAGGGAAGAACAAACAAAAAGAAAAATCTGTGGTGTTTGGATGAGAATGGCTCCTATAGGCTCACATGACTGAATGCTTGGTCTCCAGTAGTGAAACAGGGGAATCCCTAAATAAAGGCCGGGACAGACCATTGTGTGAAGCTGTGAGGATGAAACCTGGACAGCACTGGAGACCCCAAGATGCTGGAGATGCCGGAGCCATGGGATAACTGTCAAGGATAGTTGCCCAAGAGCACCAAGTGTGTTGCATCCAGCTAAGCTGGAAAGGAAGAACTGTCTAATACAAAATTTGGAGTTTGCCCAGCTAGCCTTTAATCTTGCTTTGGTCCAGTATTTCCTCACTATGCTCTCCTTCCTCCCTTTTGGAATGGGAATGATGTCCTCTGCCACTAAATGTTGCGAGTATGTGATCTGTTTTTTGATTTTACAAGAGGTTACAGTTAAGAGACTTTCTTGCATATCAGAAGAGACTTTGGATTTTTATTTTTTTGTTATTTATTTATTTATTTGTTTGTTTTTCAAGACAAGGTTTCTCTGTCTAACAGTACTGACTATCCTAGAAGTCACTTTGTAGACTAAGCTGCCCTCGAACTCACTGAGATCCATCTGCCTCTGCCTCCCAAGTACTGGGATTAAAAGCATGTGCCACCACTGCCCAGCAAGACTTTGGATTTTTAAAAAGTGTTGAAACTGTGGGAAACTTTGGAGGCTTTTGAAGTTAGAATGGATACATTTTGCACAGGGAGTAGACTGTGATGGTCTGAATAAGAACGGCCCCATAGGTTCATATGGTTACATGCTTAGTCCACAATGGAAGTGTTTGAAAAGAATTACAAGGTGTGGCCTTGTTGTAGGAGGTACATCACTGGTGGTGGGGTTTGAGAATCAAAAGGCCATGCCAGGTCCAGTTTCTCTCTTCTCTCTACCTGCTTTGTATCAGGATGTAAGCTCTCAGCCCCAAGCCTGCCTGTCTACTGCCATGCTTCCCACCATGATAATGGACTAAGCTTCTGAAACTATAAGCCAGCTCAATTAAATGTTTTCTTTTATAAGAAATGCCTTGGTCATGAGTCTCTTCAGAGTAATAGGACACTGATTAAGATAATGGTGCACACTCCCAACCCCAGCACTGAAAAAGTAGGAAAGGCAGATCTCTGTGGTTCTCTGACCAGACACACAAAGCCTACTGATGAACTCTAGGCAGCAAGAAACCCTATCTAACAAAAAAGAAAAACAGTGGATGATGCCTAGGGAATGACACCTAAGGTTGTCTTCTGTCCTACACACACACACACACACACACACACACACACACACACGCACACATATGCACACATATGCACACACCTACACACCTGCCTTTGGTATTTTAAAACTCCTCTCCCAGAAAGCTGTAGCTCAACAAAGGACAATGACACTTTCCTGGGGACTAGGGTGGTGGCTGAGAGAGGGCAGCCATTAGGAACATAACGATGAAGAGACTTACAGGATGCCTGGTCCCCATTGGTCTTCAGGGCAATATCGTTCCTCTCCTGGCGGCCCTTAGTTCCAGAAATCTCTTCCATCTTATGGATTTCTGACAAGCAGAGTTTGGGGTTGTAGTGGAAGAAGAGCTTGCCCTGAGTGATGGTGAGGTTGTGCTTGCTCCAATCCCAGAGCTGCCTGAGGTTCTGGTTGTCCAAGGCATAGAAAGAGTAGTTCCTGCAGACACACACACACGCCTAGTCACTCCACAACCCATTGTCTTCAATCCCAAAACGCCAGGGGCCACAGTACACACAGTGGATTGTAATTTTGTTTTAAAAGAAAAGAAATGAACTTGAGGGGGAGTAGGGGTGGGGTGGATCTATAAGGAGTAAGAGGGAGGTGTAGGGGCTGATTATGATCACAATATAATGTATGTATATAAGAAATTCTCAAGAATTAATTGTAAATATCACAGTTTAAAAAAAAAACTAAAAACTAGGCATCAAGGGCCAAGCCTGGAGTTGGCCCCTTCAGTTTAGCTGTGGGCCCACTTCTAGCCATTTGCTTCACACAGACTTACAAATTATTTTTGGGACTGTGGAGAACAAAGAAATTCACAAGATTTCATGGCCAGGAATGTACAGAGCACTCTCCTAGAATCCCTCAGTGAGGGACTAGGGGTGCAGCTAAGGGGTAGAGCTTCTCCTTAGAATCCCCTAGTGAGGCTGAGGGCATGGGTCAGGAGTAGAGCATCTACCTAGCATCCCCCAGTGAGGGGCTGGGATGTGGCTCAGTAGTAGAGCACCTGCCTAGGATCCCCCAGTGAGGGTTTGGAGGCATGGCTCAGTGCTAGAGTGCTTGCTTAGCATGCACCAGGCAGTAGATTCAATAATCAATATAGCAAAATAAGAGGGAAAAGAAAAGGAACTAGAGAAGAAAGAGGAGGTAAAGTCGAAGGAGCAGGTAGAGGTGGAAGGGAGGTAGGGATTGGGGTCAGAATGGGTTTTGGAAGGGTAAAAAAATATGACCCAGGCAATAAAAATAGGAACAGAAATCAAGTTTGGGGACAAAAAGTATGAAAGGTTTTAAGCCTGTTTGGTTTGGTTTGGTTTTGTGTTGTGCTTCTGTTTGTTTGTTTGTTTGTTTGTTTGTTTTTAGACAGGCTTGAGAAAGGGTCTCACTGTGCAGCCCTGGCTGGCCTTAGAAATCACTGAATAGACCAGGCCAGGCTGGCCTTGAAAATTGCCTGCTTTCACCTCCCAAGCGCCCAGCTGTGTGGCTCTGCTTTAAGACACAGTGTGGATTGGCATTCCTTTTGCCCCTTTCCCTATTGGCTGCTGCTTTTACAGCTATGAGGCTGGGGAAAAGGCACCCATTTTGTGCCCATGAGAGACACAGAGAATCTAACTTCTCCATTGCATTTCTGAATGATCTTTCTGCTCATGAGTCTATCTCTACTTCTCAAAACACCACACGGCAGGTTTCTGTTTGAGCATCTTAGGCAGGTTCTGTGGGACCTGGAGGAAAGCGCAGCAAATGAGAGTCCAGAAAAAAAGGATGGATAACTGGGGTCAGAAGGACATTTGCTGTATCTGAAGTTCCCGGTGGTCACCTGAGGAAAGCTACAGAGACAGGCTTGGGGTTGTGGGAAAGGAAAGAATTGGGACTGAGTATTTCGGCTTATATAGGGCAAGATCCCAAGACACAGGCCATGGCCAAGAGCCCACACTGCCAACTCGAGAAAGATATGGAGACTGAGAGGGAAATGGGAAAGGGTACCTAGGGGTGAGTGGAGAAAATTCCAGGGGCCAGGAAAGATGAGGATCTCAACAAAGAGCAGGGGTGGTCTCTGTTAAGAGGTTGGTGAACAAAAGTTCTTGGGCTTGGGGAACACCATGAACACGACATCTTATGTTGAGCCTTCTACAACACTGATTAATTGGTTAAAATTTCAATAACTGTGGAGAGATTGGAGTGTTGCAGGTCCAGAGTCTAATTACACTTTATCCTGGTCTGTCTTGAACTCTCCTCAGTCACTCCTTGCCCACCTGTGTCTGAACAAATACCCTGTGGCTTGCATGTAATAGCATGTAGTATCCTTAGGAATGTACTAGCGCAGTAGAGCATTAGCTTCCATGAACCAAAACACTACAGATGTCATCGGAGAATACCTGAGGCCTATAGCAGAGACTTCTCTGGTTTGCTGTTAAGCATCTCTTTGATGTGTCTACCAACATCTTTTAAAAGGACCTTGGTTTGGGACTTTATGTGTTCTATTAGTATAAAACTTCAGCCAGGCGGTGGTGGCGCACTCCTTTAATCCCAGCACTCGGGAGGCAGAGGCAGGCGGATCTCTGTGAGTTCGAGGCCAGCCTGGTCTACAAGAGCTACTTCCA
>NW_004949223.1:491424-492465 GCF_000317375.1 Microtus ochrogaster | reverse complement strand
CTACAAGAGCTACTTCCAGGACAGGAACCAAAAGCTACGGAGAAACCCTGTCTCGAAAATAAAAATATATATATAAATATAAATAAATAAACAAACAAACAAACTTCATGAGATTGTTACCACATTGGAATATGCAATTTGGGATTACCTTTATCCATGTTCCTGGGCCATGCTACTCACGATTGGCTCCAGAATAAACTATCTCTTACCCCTTTGCAGTGAGAGTAGGAGTTCTGTATTGACAGAACCAAGAAGTTTCCAAACATGGCTGTAACAAGGTATTTACCACACTCCATTCTCAGTGTAGCTGCGACAGATACACACCATTAGCAAATCCCAGCCTCTGGCTTCCCAGGAAGACTGGAAAGTAGACTTTTGTGTTTCCTAGCTGGATGGACATTCAGGAGTGCTACAGAGACCGTCACCTAACAGATGCTTCATTTTGCTTCAGTTGGGTTTTTAAAAAACTAAAAATCCTAAAGTGTGCCATTTGTGCGCATGTGCTCATGAGTGGGGAAGACAGAGGAAAACCTTGCTGCCGTCACTTATACCTCATCCACCCTGGTTTTCCGAGTCAGGGTCTCCCACTGGCCTCTAACCTGATAAGCAGGTGAGGACTGGCTGGCCAGGGAGCGCCAAGGATCCACCTGTTTTTTCTTTCCAACACTAGTAGGTTCCTTTTTGTAAACCTGTGATCAAACTCAGGTCTTAACGTTGCAAAGTAAGCAGTTTACCCAATGAACCACCTCCCTATCCCTCTGTTGTCTCATCCACGAGTTTCTTGGTTGGCAGCCACAAACATAGCCAGGTTCACATACCCGATTTCCAAGGTCTCTCCTCGAATCAGATGTAGCTTCCGGAAGAAAGAAAGCGATACTAGAGCATAGGAGCGCCGGATCTTTAGGAACCCTGAGATTTCTTCAATGAGGCCAAGGTTAGCCTCCAGCTCAGCTGCCAGATTGTCTACAGAAAAGAGGAAACACCCATGAGTGTCTGCAGGAATTTTTATCCAGTGTGTGTGTGTGTGTGTGTGTGTGTGTG
>NW_004949223.1:487810-490758 GCF_000317375.1 Microtus ochrogaster | reverse complement strand
AAGAGCAGGCAATGCTCTTAACCACTGAGCCATCTCTCCAGCCCTATTTTATTTATTTGTTTATTTGTTTGTTTGTTTGTTTTTTTGAAACAAAGTCTCATGAAGTCCAAATTGGCCTCAAATTTACTATCTAACCAACGATACCCTTGAACTTCTGACTTTTGTGGCCTCACTCCCCCAGTGCTTCGATTTCACCAGTATGCCAATATGCCCTAGCGGCATAATACTGAGAACTAAACCCATGAATGCTACTTACTGACCTACAGCCCTATCCATACTAAAGTTCTTTCTTTGACATGGGGTCTCATGTAGTCTAGGCTGGCTTCAGACTCACACTGTAGCCAAGAGGAGCTTGAACTACTCCTACCTCCATCTCCTGAGTACTGGAATACCAAGTGTGAGCCAGCAGACTCAGTGCAGACTGGTAAGAATACAGATTCCTAGGGCCGTACAGATGGCCCAGCAGTACTTAAGAGAATCTGCTGCTCCTGCAGAGAACCTGGGTTCAGTACCCAGCACCCACACGGCAGTTCACAACCATCTGTAACTGCAGTGCCCACTTCTGGTTTTTGAGGACACCACAAACACATAGTACATACATGGAAAGAAAACACTCAAACACAAAAAATAAAAAGAATAGATTCCTGATGCAGACTGGAAAATAAGAATTCCTGGAAAACACAGAGCCAGGAACTTTTCGTTTCATATTTTAAGGCAACTCCTGCTATGAGTCTCCTACTTAGAGGGCCACTGAGGCATGTGTCACTTTGTTTGCTTGTTATGTTGTTTTGTTTCTTTAGATAGGATTATGTTACCCAGGCTGGTCTGAACTTTCTAGATTCAAGCAATCCTCCTGCCTCAGCCTCCTGAGAACCTGAGACCACAGGACCCAAGTGAATAAGGCCGTGAAAGTTGAGAGCGGAAAGTGTGGAATACCCTGGGCTCTGTGCTTCCCTGCTCACAGTGTACAGTAAGTGGGGGACCCTCCTAGGAGTACTCACTGCCTCCTCGAATGTTGATGATCAGGCTGCCATTGATGACAGTGCAGCCTCGGAGTTCCTGGGCAGATGTCACAGAGTCAATGGTCTTCTCGCCATCGAGGATTTGGCAGACCTTAGGGCAGGGTCCCAGACACGGGGTGCACATCAAGCTGAGAATGGAGCAGAGAAAGAGAAGCAAATCAATCGGGTGCATAGGGTTCCTTCACCCACTGTGTGGGATACAGCACAAAATGGCTACCACTTGCAAAATATTTGTTTACACTGTAAAGATGAAGCTTTGCCAAGGTGCCTTCTGATTGGTTTACTAAAGAGCTGAATGGCCAATAGCTAGGCAGGAGAGGTTAGGCGAGACTTCCAGAGACATAGAGGACTCTGAGAAGATAGAATGTATATTAGTATAAATGGGTTAGTTTAAGTAATAAGAGCTTCTTAAGAACAAGCCTAAGCTACAGGCTGAGCCTTCATAATTAATAAGAAGTCTCACATTATTCAGGAGCTATCTGGTGGGACAGAAAGACTCATTACAACCAGCTGCATGAAATGGTAATGAATAACATATAAAAGCAGACCTATTAGAACTACTGGTTCTCAACTTTCGAAATGTTGTGACCCTTTAATACACTTCCTCATCTTGTGGTGACCCACAACCATAAAATTATTTCATTGCTACTTCTTAACTGTAATTTTACTACTGTTATAAATCATAATATAAATATTTAACATGCAGGATATCTGATATGTGACACCGTCTCCCAAAGGCCATGGCCCATAGGTTGAGAAACATTGCTGTATTAGAATAAGACCTGAGTTTTCAATGAAGATTCTGAAGCCCAGAAGGGCCTAGACAGATGTTCTACAGATTTTAAAAGACCACAGAATACTATACCCAGGAAAACTATCAATCACCAGGGATGGAAAAAGAAGAACATTTCAAGATCAAACTAAAGTTAGGCAGTATTATCTATAAATCCAGCTCTTCAAGCACTCAAGCACTAGAAAGAATATGTCAACCTAAACAGACTAACAACCAAGAAAACACAAGGAATAAATAATACCAGACCAGCAAATCAAATAGGGAAGACACATTATAACAACAAAAGAGTAGGGATCAAGAAACACTGCTCATTCATAATTCTCAATGTAGATGACCTCAATTATCCAATAAAAAGACAAACACTAACAGAATGGATATGAAAACAGGATCCATTCTTCAGGTGCATCCAAGAAACACAACTCAACATCAAGGACAGACATCACTTCAGGATAAAAGGATGGAAAAAGATTCTAAGCAAATGGACCTCCATACCATACAGTATTTGAAATCTTAGCTAGAGCAATAAGACAACTAAAGGAGGTCCAAAGGAAGAATCAAGTATCTTTATTTACAGATGAAATGATAGTAGATTTATGTGACCTAAGAATTCTACAGGGAACTCCTACAGCTGTCAAACACTTAGCCTTCCTATATACAAATGACAAACGGACTGAAAAAGAAATCAGAGAAGCAATACCTTTCACAATAACCTAAAAATAAATAAATGAAATATATTGTTGTAGCTCTAACCAAGCAAGTGGAAAACATGTATAATAAAAACTTTAAGGTACTGAGGAAAAAAATTGAAGATGATATTAGAAAAGATCTCCCATGCTCGTGGATCAGCAAAATTAAGAGTAAAAAATAGCCATCCTACCAAAAGCAATCTACAGATTGAACACAATCCCCATCAAGATCCCAACACAATTCTTCACAGAAGTTGAAAGAACAATTTTCAGATTCATATGGAAATATACACACACAAAAACAGAATAATTGAACAATCCTGAATAATAAAAGACCTGCAGGACTACAAATTTTACTACAGATCTACAGTAATAAAAAAACACCATGGGCTGGGCGGTGGTGGCGCACGCCTTTAATCCCAGCACTCGGGAGGCAGAGGCAGGCGG
>NW_004949223.1:480693-487706 GCF_000317375.1 Microtus ochrogaster | reverse complement strand
AAAAAAAAAAAAAACAAAAACACCATGGTATGAGCATAAAAACAAACATGGTAATCAATGGAACTGAACCAAAGATCCAGACATAAATCCAGCAAACATATGGACACCTGATTTTTGACAAAGAAGCCACACATATATACTGGGGGAAAAAGACAACATCTTCAACAAATGGTACTGGTCAAACCGGAGGCTGCACGGAGAAGAATATTAGACAGGCTCATACTTATCACCCTGAACAAAACTCAAATCCAAATAGATCAACAACCTCAATACACGGCCAGATACATGAATCTGATAGAAGAGAAAGTGGTAACAGCCCTGAACTCATTGGCACAGGAAAATACTTTCTGAAAAGAACACTGATAGAACAGGCACTATGATTAACAATTAATAAATGAGACCTCATGAAACTGAAAAGCTTCTGTAAGACAAAGGTCACTGTCATTTGGACAAAGCAGCAGCCTACAGAATGGGGAAAGAATTTTACCAAGCACATATCTGATAGAGAGCCAATACCCAATATATATTAAATAAATAAAATCATAAAATTCTCAGATAAATGAGTGGGACTAGGAAAAAGAATCATCCTGAGTGAGATAACGCAGACCCAGAAAGGCAAATATGGTATGCATTCACATAGAAAAAGACGTTAACTGTTAGCCCTTAGATAGGCAAGCTACAGGAAGGATATCTCAAGGAAGGGGACATGGAATACATAATTATGAATGGAGGGAGGGAATCGGGGATGGAGAGAGACTGGAATAGGAGGATTCAGGGAGAGGAGAAGAAGAAGGAAGTAAGGGAGGGAATACAGAGAGGAACAGCTAACACTAAGAAACACTGAGGGAGCCATATGGAAACCAACTACAGTAGAAGCTTCTTAAAATATATACATACATAAAAGAAATCTAATGGGGAGACAATGCCTCAACCAGACATTTCTAGCTACCAAGTAAAACCTCAGGACCAAGAATCCATTACACCCAATCAAGTAGTTAGACACAGAAAGGAGACCCCCAAGAAATCTCCACACAACTCAGGCTATTGCCAATAAGGCTACTGGTGGCTCGCCACAAACTGATGGTAAGGCCCTATTACTGAAGACAACCGCAACATGTCTCATTGATCATGAGAAGTCGAGCTTATGCTTATGTAGAGCCTTTCTTTATCTTGCTAACTAATGTTCACGGTATTGGAAGGTCCTCTGCATGCCACCAACCCAAACAAACCCTTCCATCTATGATGACCTGACTTCATGATACCAGGTGCAATAGTGGCATAAAATTGTAACCAACTACTATCTGGTAAGATTTAAGGCCCATTCCATGAGATGAAACCCATGCCTGATACTGTTTAAGGGTCCAAGAACCTGAGAATAGCTAGGCCATGGACCTAGGGGAAAACCAAACACTATTGAGCCAGACAGTGGTGGTGCATACCTTTAATCCCAGCACTTGAGAGGCAGAGGCAGGCGGATCTCTGTGTGTTCGAGACAGCCTGGACTATAAAGCGAGTTTCAGGATAGCAAGAGATGAACAAAGAAATCTTGTCTCAAAAAAGAAAGAAAAGAAAAGAAGGAAGAGAGGAAGGGAGGGGGATAGGGAGGGAGGGAAGTAGAGGGGGGGAGAGAGAGAGAAAGAGAGAGAGAAAGAGAAAGAAAGAAAGAAAGAAAGAAAGAAAGAAAGAAAGAAAGAAAGAAAGAAAGAAAGAAAAGTTAGCAATCCTGAGGACATTCTGCCATACTCTTAGATCAGTGTCTCAGTCAATCAACATCAAGAAGCTTTCTCCTGCAGGAATTGGGAACAATATAGAAACCTACAACAGAACAATGTGTAGAGGGTCACCATCTTGGTTATGGTGAGCATTAAAAAAATGCTTTTTATTTAAATCCAATGTCTTTTTCTTCTTTTGAATGTATATGTATGTGTATTATGTATGTATGTATGTACCTATGTGTGAAAGCCCACAGCTGATGCTAGATGTCTTCCTCTATTGTTAGCTATCATACATGTGCGTGTATGTATATACAGAGAGATAGATAGACAGACAGACAGATAGATACGTGGAGGATGGATAGACAGACAGACAGACAGACAGACAGATAGAGTTTTCTTCTTCTATGGGATCTAAGGGTTCAAACCTAGGATGTCAGGCTTGGTTGCACCCTTACCTGTTGAACCACCTCACCAGCCCTCCATCTTACATACTGAGTTAGGATCCCTCACTTAATTCAGTAGAAGGCCAACTTGCTCTGGGGATCCCTGTCTCTACTTTCCAAGGCTGGGATTACAGGTGGGTCATCACACAGCCAGGCAGTTACATGGGTCCTTGAAATCCAAATCCTGCTTTATCTGGTGGGTCATCTCTCCAGTCCTAAAGTCAATGTCTTTTAAACAAAAGTCTTGACAGAAACCACCAGTCCCTAAATCATTCTTGAAAAACTGAAATGGATAAACAGAACAATGTTTCTTTCTCCAATCTTCCTGTTGAACCTCCTCCCACCCTCAAAATGAAAAAAATAAACTAAAAAATAAAGTTCCATTCAACACAGAGACTGATTTATAGAGGTCTATTGGGGCCAAAAATACTTGTTGTTTCATTTCTTTGGGTTTTTTTTCAATTTATTTAATAAAAAATGAGCAAAACAAAACATATTGTACTTTTAGGTTTCATAAACACTAAAAAAAATTCACAGGAGCTAAAATAAAAATTCTTTTCCTTCTTACCCTTTCCACCCAGGGAAATAAAATTTCCCACCAAAATCAAAACACTCTTTTGCTAGCTCACTTGGCCAGCGCCCAAGTCTGAGAGGAAGAATTTTGACGTCAGCAGGTCAGCTCAAGGCCTTGCAATGTGCGTCTGTTTCTGATTTGGTTTTCTGTTCTTTGCTGGACATCCCCCACCCCACCTCCCTTCTTTTAAACCCAAACACCAAAAACACAAAAGAGATTTAAAACAACAACTTGGTGAAAGTCCAAGACACTAAAATATCTCATCCACAAAGTTGAAGCCTTGAACAAAGCATCTGGGTGTATATAGGAAGCCTGACTCATCACCAAGGGAGAAGTCCTGTTTCTCACCCAGGTGGTAGGAAATGGCTTGATGGTGCTGATCGTGGAAGGACAGTCAAGCTCTGGGAACAGTGTAGGCGTAGGGCTCCCCCTCCCTAAGACAGAGTGTTCCCAGGTTGTGTTGGGGTCAAGTGGGGTAGGATATGGACAACATAGCTACCTTCCTGGTATAACAGTTATTCGCTGAGCCAGGAAGGAGGGTGCAGGTGAAATGAAAGAATCCCACCTTCAACTGTAAGCATGGCACTCAGAAACAGGGTGTGTTCATGAAGAGGAGCATTTCCTTCTGATCAAGCCCATGACCAAACCCCAGGACACAGTATTAAAGAAAAAAAAAACACTACTAAGAGCTGGTAGATCACTCAGTTGGCAAAATACTTGCTGTGCAAGCATGAGGATGTAGGTTTGCTTTCCTAGCACCCAGAAGAGCCAGGACGGAAATCACGCCTATAATGCCAGCACTGGAGAAGCAGACACAGGAGTATTCCAAGCTCTAGAGCCAGTGAGAGACCTTTTCTTAAAAGGAGAGCTAAAGTTGGATTAAATTAAAATCAAAGTGGGAGCTGGAGACATGGCTCAGTGGTCCAGAGAACTTGCTGCTCTTGAGGTCCTGAGTTAAATTCCCAACACCCACTTGGAGGGCTGCAGTCACCTGTAACTTCAGCTCAAAGATAACTGATGCCCTCTACCAGCCTCCCCAGACACCTCCATGTGCATACAGACACTACAAATACGCACATATACATGAATAAAAGTAAAATATTTAAAAACAACTAAGAAGGAGGACAGTAACTGAAAAAAAATCCAACGTCAACCACTGATACACACACACACACATACAAGCATGCACATGTGTACACACATGTATCCATCTGCACATATACCTGTCCACACACATGAACACATACACACATATACATACACATGCCCACCTGCACACAATGCCAACACACATGACCACAAACACATACATGTGCATATGCCCTCCTGCACACCCAGGTTCCTACATGTGTGCACTCTTGTACACATGTATGCATGCTTGCACATGTCCATCTGCACATGCGCATGTACACACACATGAACATATACATATACACACATACAGTATTTAAAAGATGTAAGTGGTGGTAACTGCATTCTTAGCCAGCGCACTCTGGTTTAGCACGGTTGGAACTGATAAGGCTTCATCATCGGTTCTAAACAGCAGTTAACAGCATCCTGTGGTTTTCTTGAAGGTGGTATATGTTTCTTTCTTTTGAGACAGGGTTCTAAATAGCTCATGCTGGCCTTGAACTCACTATATAGCCAAGGATGACCCTGAACATCTGCTCCTCCTGCCTCTACCTCTCAAATGCTAGGATCACCGGTGTGTACCTCCAGGCCTGATAAATTCGGTGCTGAGGATGCATCTTAGCCAAAGAGCCCTCTTTTAACAGCTTTAACTACATCACCAGCTTCCATCCAGCTACTTCCCTGGACCCACGCACAGGACTCACTTGCTGGAATTCATTGTATAGCCAGAAGGACACTCCGGGATGCACTTGTTGTTGTGAATGACGTATTGGTGACAGCCAGGCTTCCTAGAGTTTCTGCATTTGTAGTGAAGGTCTTGGCAGAAGCTGAAGTTCACACAGCGCCAATCCTGGAAGTGGTAGTAAGGGGGCGGGCAGGTCTCCACACAGCGACCATCCAGGTAGAAGTTGCGACAGGCCACACACTTGGTGGGGTCATCGGGTTCCGAACAGTTGCCTAGGCACTCCTTGTGGCAGCACAGGCCTTCAGCTGTGCAGCCATGTGATTTACAGATGGTTGGACAAACTAGAGACAAGAAGAAAAATAAAACAGCTGGTCAAGGACTCTGTCCAAGTTCTGTCTGCAAAAACTGCCAAACAAAATAATAACAATAACAGCCACACTTAAACAGCACTTGGCACGTGCCTGACTGGTCTGTGAAAAATGGCAGTAGCCCCCAAAGCAACTATGCACTTGGCAAAAGTTAAACAAACACCTGAGCAAGGGGAAGGCAAGAGGCCTAATACACAGCATTTGCCAGTTACTATTACTAACTACCACCAACTTCGGGCTACTGAGAGGAAATCAAGGAACCAAGTCCTTGACAAGAGACACAATGTAACACACCGTTAAATAAAGCTTCCTATAACCATACAGTCTATGTCTATGATATATACAGTAGTAGACAATAACTTCAAGGGCACACACAAGGAGTTTATTGGATATATGTACAGAGCACGGGAGCTTGCGTGGCCCCAAAGCAGCAACACCACAGGAAAGCCTCATCCCAGCATGGACGATGATGTCTCCAGGACTGCACTCCATCCTCTATACACCCTAGCACTAAGACCATGAGTTCATGGGCATATACATCTGACTAGGAGGTACAGGAGAGAGCAGCTAAAATGTTGGGGTGGGGGTAATCCAGTGATCCACACCGCCCTTCATCCTATGAGAGAATATCTTAACAGTTTGCAGGTCTGACTGGGGACTGAAGCAAGGGGGTAGGGGAGGTGGACAAAACAGTTTATTGTAGGTAGTCACAGCTACTCTAATGAAGTTGACCTGTTAAGCTCAGAGGACAGCACCCTGAAACACCTCCCCCAGTCCCTTCCCAGTTATTATGAGTCCAGAAATACAGAAGGCAAAGCCAAGCAGGGCCAACTGTGCCAACGTTATCATCATTAGTCCGGCTCTGTCTAGGGAGATCTGAGGGTGAAATTCAATTGGAGGAAGCAATAATTCAAGCAGGCGATTATCTTAGGCTCACAAAGACATGGACTCTGCCATACAACACACATAAGAGCAGGAAGAAGCCCATTTCCTGGGCCAGGGCTGCAGCTGAGGGTCAGCCTTTTTCATTCACAAGAAGCTTCATCAAAGCCCTAATAAACACTTCCCAAACACATAAGCTCGGCAGCCCACACAATACTAAAAGCAGCCAATGGTTGCAAACAAAGCCAGGGGCAGACAGCCAGGCACTTCAATCTTGCACTTTGCACTGCAGGATTCCATTTATAGGACATCCGGGAAGAGGGAAAGAAAACATCGTGACAAGGCAGGCACAGCTCACTGGCTACCAGAGTCGTGCTGGGGAGGATCGGGCTGTAGAGGCACCAGGGAACTGGGGGTAAGGGAGGGGCATAGTCAAATCACTCTTTCGCTTTTAAATTTTCTTTATTCATGTATTTGGGGGGCGGGGGTGCATCTGCAGGGACCAGAGGAAGGGATCTAGGAGCCATCTTCTTTTCTTTTACTATTTACTTGTTGAAAAATTCATACTTGCACACAGTGTATTTTGATCATACTTATCATCCAACACTCCCCACCAACGCCCCTCAGAATCCCTCCCTCATCATATACATCTCCTTCCCAATTTTATTGCCTCTATTTTAAGCTTATTATTTATTTATTAACCCATTAAAGGCCTATTCCTTTGAGACCTTGGAGCTAGGCTAGAAACCAGCAAGCCCCAGGGCCACTCCATTGCACTGGGGTTCCAGGCTGGCATATGGCCACTGCCTGCTTTTTCTCTAAGTGCTAGGGATTACAAATGCAGATCTCACGCTTGGACAGCAAGTGCTTTTACCCACTGAGTCATCTCTCCAGTCCCCAATCTCTATCTTGTCTCTTTCTTTTGGTGTTGGTGACTAATGAACCACAGGTTGCGCCAGAGCTGGTGGTAACCGGTGCCTGGGACAGGACTCCAGAGGGAGACATACTCTGAGAAGTCGGCAGGTCAGTACTAAGTAACAGACACAGAGCCGCGAGACACAGCAGGGTGACTCCAGATAACAACAGCCGCTGTCCTTTTGGAAAAGCAACAAGAAAGGAATGACTACAAAGGGGAGAAATAGATTGGGGGGACTAATAAGAAATAGATTGGGGGGACTAATAAGAAATAGATTGGGGGGACTAATAAGAAATAGA
>NW_004949223.1:478468-480593 GCF_000317375.1 Microtus ochrogaster | reverse complement strand
CTACAAAGGGGAGAAATAGATTGGGGGGACTAATAAGAAATAGATTGGGGGGACTAATAAGAAATAGATTGGGGGGACTAATAAGAAATAGATTGGGGGGACTAATAAGAAATAGATTGGGGGGGACTAATAAGCCCACCCCCAGCCCAGGCTGAGGGGCAGCTGATGACTGCTGGGGGTAGGGGAAGGATTCAAGTTTGGCTTTAATTGCTTTTGTTTTTGTTTTCAGGTTGTAGCCGGAAAATGCCCAGGTTCCAATGGAGAGGCCCCCCGTTCATGCACATACCGGCAGCACTTAATGGACTCTGTGCATTTAAAACAGAGGATATGGAATTTGAAGGAACACATGGGGAGGAGTCGGGGGTGAATATAACTAAACTACGTTTTAAAATGAATGAAATTCTCAAAGAATAAGTAAAAACAATTTATGAAGGAGAAAGGTTTGAGGAGAAATAGTTTGGCTTGGTCAGCTGGGTTTGGTTTTATTTTCCTTGCAGTGCTGAGGATGAACAGCAGGGCCCCTACCTACTAAGCTAGTGTTTTAGCCCAAGGAGCCAAGTGTCAGACCCCAACTCACAGTAAACTGTGTGCAGGCTCCAGATCCAAAGGGACACAGGAGGGCCTGCCTGGTATCCCAGGGCTGGTAGGCTAAGGAGTGAAAGGCCTGCCTTAGCCCATATGAAAACCTGCCTCAAAAAAAGTTTTATAAAGGTTCTTTTGTGAGCACTCTTTTTACTACAAACTCAGTACAAGAGCCAGAGGGTGTACCCGAAAAATAGCTGTGTTCTTCCATGCACCACTTAGTAAACTGTTCTGATGTCATTCAACAAACACACATCAAACCCACAGCATGCTGAGTGTTGTCATACACATCTGAGGAAAACAAGCGGTTTTCCTCCTATTGAGCAAGGGCAGACCACAGGTGGTACAGCAATGCCACCCCTGACCTCCAGAAGAAACAAGGCCCAGCTGTGTTCTCCCACTGCCCACACCTGCTGCTGGAGGACACAGGCTTGGGCTGGGGAGGGGGGAGTGAAAATCTTGTGGGTGGGGGCAGGGGAACCTATGGCTAAGCTGGTAAAAATTCACTATGCAGAGTCCTGGGCTCCAAAGTGGTTGCCTGACTGCAATCTCAGCACTCTAGGGGCTAAGTCAGGAAGATCAAGGTCAACCTTGGCTACAAAGTAAGTTGGAAGCTAGCCTGGACTATACGAAAACAGAGAAAAGGAACCAGAGGAGGAGAGAGGAGGGAGGAAGAGAAACAGGGCTGAGGAAGGATGAAAAGGAGAAGAAAAGGAGGTGAGTGAAGAGAAGAGAGGGAAGAAGGAGGAGGAGAAAAAGAAAGTCTTGGAGTGCAAAGCAGTAGCCAGGGTGTGCAGGTCATTTTCCTTTGCTTATTGTCAACCTGACACAAGTTAGGGTTATCTGTGCAGGGGGACCTCAACTAAGAAAATCTTCCATCATCAGACTGGCCTGTGGGCGAGCCTGTGGGGCATTTTCTTAAATAAGGATTGACAGAAGGGGACACGAGGGCCTTTTTGCTCCCTGTAGGGACAGACCTCTACCTAACTCCCCAAAATGATTATCCCAACTCTTCTCTCCCTAGTCTGTTACCCACCCTTAGGGGAGATGTCACTTGTACTTGATGGTCTGCTGGCCTCTAGTCTATTGGTCTGAGATCACCTAGATTCTAGGTCTTTTCATTTAGAAACTGCCCTCATGGTCATGTGCAATTTGTAAAGGAGTCTGTGTGTCTATGTAGTCACACCTGAGGTTTATTGTGCACGTGGAATTGGACTGATTGTTCCATGGAAACCTTTTCCCAAAGGTTTTAAATTCTTAAGTATGTTTTAAATATACTGACAATGAACCATCTGACATCAGACTGCCTGAAGTCTGATCCAGGTTAAGTCAATCTGCCCTAGGTTTTCATTCTCATCTTTTCTTGAGGTTTGCTTTGTCTGACACCTGCAGGGTCTCCCCCACCCCACCCAGCCACTGTGGGCAGTGTCCTCCCTGGGCACACAATCCTGGGTATAAGAAAGCAAGTTAAGCCGGGCGGTGGTGGCGCACGCCTTTAATCCCAGCACTCGGGAGGCAGAGGCAGGCAGATCTCTGTGAGTTC
>NW_004949223.1:476859-478224 GCF_000317375.1 Microtus ochrogaster | reverse complement strand
AAAAAAAAAAAAAAAAAAAAAAATCCTTTCCTCCCCAAGTTGCTTTCGGTCATGGTGTCTCTGGTAGTTTGAATGTGAATGTAACTGGCCCCATAAGCTCATAAGCTGTGGCACTATGAAGAGGTGTAGCCTTGTTGGAGTAGATGTGATCTTGCTGGAGGAAGTGTATTACTGTGGGGGAGGGCTTTGAGGTCTCCTATACTCAAGCTACCCCAGTGTCTCAGACCACTTCCTATTTTGTGGACTTATAGGACTCTCAGCTCCTTCTCCAGGACCATGGCTGCCTGCATGCCACCATGTCGCACTATGTTGATATCAGACTATGAAACTGTAAGCCACCAAATTAAATGTTTTCCTTTATATGGTCATGGTGTCTCTTCACAGCAATAGAACCACTAAGACAGTGTCCATCACAACAACCGAAACCAAAGTAATAAAAAGAGTAAATTTTGTTGCATGAATTCTTTATCCTGCATGTGTCTTGTGATTGCAAGATCCTCTTCTTAATGACTCCAGTCAAAAATGTTTCAAATAGCTTTGCCAGTAACATTGAGATAACCCAGCACTGACCTCTGGATAGGGTGTGTGGGGAAAAGAATAGTATTTGCATATTTTTTTCTCCAAACAGTAACAATTCATCTTAGAAACAGTCTATAAAACAACTGCCCAGTCCAATGTTCTTCAAAAATGTCACTGTTGTACGAAGAAAAACAAACAAACAAACAGACGCCACTAAGATGCCTCAGCCAGTACAGGTGTTTGCTGCCAAGCCTGACAACGTGAGTTCAATCCCTGAGACCCGCATAGTGGAGGACTGAACTGAGCCTGGCTCTCAAAAGTCATCCTCTGACCTCCACGAGCTCCCCCTGGCATATCCATGCCCTCTCAACACAAACAAATGTGATAAAATAATAAGTAAATAAACGGAAGAGCTGTACAGACAAAAAGAAACTGGAGTGAAACTGCTAGGAAATGTGAGTGCTGTTTGGATCAGGAAGAAAAACACTCCAACAAAGAGCACGATTGGAACCGTCGCTGAGATTTTAAACTTTTATATAGTGTGGGAAGGCGCAGTCAGAACTGCAGAGTCAGTTCTGTCCCCCATCATGTGGGCTGGGTTTGCAGACTTTATGGCCAGCACCTTTACTGGTTGAACCACCACAACAGCTCCAAATGATGAGACTTTTCCAAGAGAATTAACATATTCTACTAGTGCCAGGCAGTGGTGGCGCACGCCTTTAATCCCAGCACTCGGGAGGCAGAGGCAGGCGGATCTCGGGAGTTCTAGGCCAGCCTGGTCTACAAGAGCTAGTGCCAGGACAGGCTCCAAAGCTACAGAGAAACCCTGTCTCGAAAAACTAAAAA
>NW_004949223.1:475639-476759 GCF_000317375.1 Microtus ochrogaster | reverse complement strand
AAAAAAAAAAAAAAAAAAACCAAAAAAAAAAAAAAAAGCCCATATTCTACTAGTGTTGGGTTCCTGGTTCTGGTCACTGGACTACTGTGTAAGGAATTTTTTTTTTGGTTAGGAAACCCACCAAAGAAGTAAGGAACATGATTATTGTTACAGACTCCAATGATGAAGAAAAAAAAAGTCTATAATACTCGCATAGGAATAGATTACAGAAATAAAAAACAGACATGGTAAAAATATCAGTAACTGACTAACAGTAATCCAATTCCTACAACTTTTCTTTAAGCCCAAAACTGCATCAGCAGACAGCAAGATGGCTCAGGCAGAGGCTCTCCTGCCACACCTGAGGACCCAAGTTAAGCCCTGGGACTCACATAGCAGTACAGCAAAAACCAACTTCTGCATAGCTGTCCTCCGAACTCTGACCTCTACACACATATACACACAAGGAATAAATATTTTTAACTGCATCAAAAAGAACAATCCATTTGTCCAATGGCAGGTTAAATGCTACTGTGGCAGAAGACCAGCTGTGCATTGTAAATAAATAACTAGTCCACAGAAATGCAGCGTTGCGACCCCTCTCCCTTTGCTTCTCAAGCTTTAAACCGTTTGCCCTTTTCTTGACAAACTACACACGTGAAACGAAACACGGAAACCACTATTTTAGTGTCTTCACAACACTGCACACATTAATAACACTTTATGACATTTCTTTCCAAAGAAAGAACACACACACTCCTAAACACCATTGCTTTCCAGAAATTTCCAAACAGGAACAGTTGCATCATGAGCCTGAGGGCACAGTCGCAGTCAGGACCTCTCAGCCCTCCTGCCCTCATTGTGAATTTTAGAACTCAGGACCGCGAGGGGTACACCCACACACTGAGACAATGGGGATGTTCTATCGGGAACTCACCAAGGCCAGCTGGCCTGAGTCTGAAAAAGCCTGGGATACAAACCGGACTTGCTGAACGTAGCGGACAATGAGGACTACTGAGAACTCAAGAACAATGGCAATGGGTTTTTTTTTTTTTTTTATTGATACACGTAGCCACACAGATGACTTTATTTTTATTTCTTAATTAATGTATTTTATTGTTTTTATTTTATATATTTATAT
>NW_004949223.1:471953-474574 GCF_000317375.1 Microtus ochrogaster | reverse complement strand
CAATGGGTTTTTGATCCTACTGCACATACTGGCTTTGTGGGAGCCTAGGCAGTTTGGATGCTCACCTTACTAAACCTGGATGGAGGTGGGTGGTCCTTGGACTTCCCACAGGGCAGGGAACCCTGATTGCTCTTTGGGCTGATGAGGGAGGGTGACTTGATTGGGGGAGGTGGTGGGGAAGAGACAGAAATCTTAAATAAACAAACAAACAAACTCCTTATAGTCAAGTCTTTGGTTTCCATTCCAGACCTTTCTCTCCTGGGTCCCTGTTCTCTGAAGTTTGAGTCCCGCAAGTCAAATTCCTATTTCTTGGAATTTAATAAATGATTTAATGGTGGTATATGGTGGGGCAGGATCCTGAACTTTGACAGTTTTGTGGTCAACACTAAACCCTCACTGAGCACGCGACTTTGAAACTGGAAGGCGTTCCTTTTCCATACCAGGACAATAGGGGCAGGGTAGGCGCACGCGCGCTGGAGACAGCTTTGCATCTCTGCGCAGCTCTCCAGAGACGTACGGTGCTTGTAGAAGCGGCGGGGGCTGGGGGGTGTCTGTGTGTGCACCTAGGGGTTCAGAGATAACAACAACCTCAGTCCGCAACCGAGAGTATGCAAATGAAGGGTGCGGCCTGGCTACTTGGAGCCCCACCCCCCGTGAACGGCGCCGGCCGAGCGACACAAAAGCGTGCAGCACTCCGGCTCCGCTGAATTCCAGGTCGGCTGATGGCGACTGCAGCGCCGCCCTCTGGCTCAGCCAATGGGCGGGCGTGCTGCGCGCTGCTGGCTCCGCCACCCGAAGTGCGCGGGGGCTCTAGCCTTCCTAGCCTCCAGCTGCCGCAGCTACCCGTGTCTGGGACGCCGCGAGAGGGCCTCTCCGAGGTTCAGGCTGCGTGGGACTGGCCTGGAAAGCAAGAGGCTTTGCAAAAACCTAAAAGGGCAGAGAAATTCTGTCTCGAAAGCCACCCTCCATAAAAGAAAAATAACCTAAAAGGCGACACTAGGATTGCAGCGTACAAGATGCATCCATCGGGTGGTGCGAGATGCTGGGCGTGTGCCCCGAGGAGATCCGGTCACCGCGTGGCACAGCCTGGGACACCCCGGCCCCAGGCCTCAACTGGAGAGAGGCCCAATGAAGGGTAGCGGCTCAAAGGGATTACACAGCTGGATCCCCTTTGTGGAACTGGATGGGAAGGGAGCAAGGTGTCCTCACATCAAGGTTTTTTGAATTGAAGACTGCAAATTTGTACACTCCAGGCACAGTATCAGTACTCTAAAGAAGAGTTAGGGAAAGTTATGCAATTAACAGGCCCCTCAGTAGGATAGATAGATAGATAGATAGATAGATAGATAGATAGATAGATAGATAGATAGATAGATAGATAGGTAGGTAGGTAGGTAGGTAGGTAGGTAGGTAGGTAGGTAGGTAGGTAGGTAGGTAGGTAGGTAGATATTTGGGGCGAGGGGCACTGGGGAAATGACTCAGTTGGTAAAGTACTTCCTTGCCATGCAGGTATGAAGAAGACGTGGCTTTATCTCTCTAGACTGCATCAACAAAACCCTGCAGTACTAGTTTGTAATCCTAGGGCTGAGGAGACGGAGATCTGGGGATTCCTAGAGCTTCCTGGCTGCCTAACCTAGCCAAAAGAGTGAGCTTAGGGTTCATTGAGACTCTTGTCTCAAAAAGTAAGGTGGAGTGGCAAGGAAGGCAATGGACTTTGAACTCTGGCCTACACACGTGGGGACACATATACCTACAGACATGCATATACTACACGCATATGTGTGTATCCCAAGTATGCATATATATATATATATATTCCACATACTGTGCATAATTATTTAATATGATATTACTATTTTTAAAATAACCTTCCCCTTTAGATGTGAGGAAATAAAATATTAGCTACTTCATTAATGCCAGCACACCCAGAACGGAAAGTGGCCCCCTGAAGGGACTGACTTGTGGTTATCATACAATGGTTACATTTGCAATGGATTATGCTCAAGTGTTCCCCAGCAGGGAAGAATGATACAAGATATGCCAAAGCATGAATCACCAGAGTCCTATGAATAGGTCAGAGCCCACGAAAGGCAAACTTAACTACAGAAGAACAAATCCAAGGAGGAGTGGGGAGCCAAGGGGCAGAGTGAGCAGGGAGGAGTCTGGTGCATGACACCTTTGAGAGGTGGAGTTACCAGGACTTAGTACCCAGACAATGCCAGTTTCCACCTTGGGAGGGTGGTGATGTTGTTCAGCCGGTGTTTGCCTAGCAGGCAGGAGACCCTGGCTTCCATACCTAATACCACATAAACTGGACATTTTAATGCCAGTACTGGGGGGGAGGGGTGTCAGGAGTTCAAGGTCATCCTCTGCTATTCAAGCTGAGGCCAACCTCAACTGAGACCCTGATTGGGGAAGAAGAAAAAAAAAAAAAAAAAACAATGAACCTGAAAAGTTATTTCTTAAGTTACCCCAGCCTGTTCTGAAAAATCTCTCCAGCAAAGAGTTATGGAGCTGTGTTTCTTTTTTAACATTTAAAAAAAAATGTTTTCCTCATGTATGTATAGAATGCACACATTCTAGGCAGCTAACAGTAGAAGTGAGGTGTGTGTGTGTGTGTG
>NW_004949223.1:436663-471839 GCF_000317375.1 Microtus ochrogaster | reverse complement strand
ACACAGTGTGGAGGTCAGAGGACAACTAACTTTGGGGAGTCAGTCCCCTCCTTCTACCATATGAGTTCTGGGAAATAAACTCAGGCCATCAGGCATGGCAGCAAGCATCTTTACCTGCTGAGTCTTCTTGACAGCCCTGAATTATAATTTTAAAAGACCAAGTGGCAGTAAACTGTCTTTTGTGTTTGTTTGGTTAAGCTCCTTGAAGCTTATTTTCCAGGTAAGAACGCTGGCAACTGGAGGTACAGTGCAAAGAAATGTCTGTGCTTTGGGTGTGCTCTGCTTTCTTTAACAGATGACTACCTTCTCTAATACTCCCACCATACTTTAAAATGCATACTGTTTAGTTTCAGCCCCATCCATCACCATGCTCTTAATAACAATATTATCTGAACTCCTTGTTACCTAACGTGTGTGTGTGTGTGTTGCATGTGAATATTTGAGTGTACATGCCACTGTGTGTACATGTACAAGCCAGAGCAGGATGTCAGAAATCTTTGTCTGTTGTTCTGTATCTTGTAGCCTTGAGGACAGGGTCTCACTGAAAGGGAAGTTCATGTGTTCTGGCTAGGCTAGATGGATGGCTGGGGGCTCTCAGGATTCGTCTGTCTCTAACTACAGGGAGGCATGCACATGCAGCCATACCTAACTTTTTACATATGTGCTGGGGATTTGAACTCAGGTCCTTATGCTTGTGCAGTAAGCACTCTTACGTACTGAGATATCTCCCAGCGCCTTAGCTGAGTTTTATCTACATGATCCAGGTATCCTGGTGTTACTGGAATCTACCTGAGTGTTCTGATTTTCTCCTGTGTACCTACACACACATACTGTGTGTATATTTGTGTAAGAGGTACACATGATGGACTTTTTAGAAGGACATCAGAGGAAACCTTAATTTCTGCTTTTTTGGCCTTTCATCTCAAATTGGCCTTAAATTTCAACAAGCAGTCCAGGCTGGCTGACTAGCAAGCTTCCATAGATGTACCTCTCTCCCTCAAATCTCAGCATCCCTGGGGACACAAGCTTGTAACACTCCAACTAGCTCTTTACCTTCCATGTGAGTTCTTGGGACTTTTGACTCCGCTCACAAATGATTTAGTGATCAGGCTATCCTTCCAGCCCTCATTTTCTTCTTTTAAATCTCCAACAATTTTCTCTCAGTCCCTCTTAAAGCCTTGTGCCTGGGATTCCCGGCTGATCTTTCTCTACTCGTGTTAAGCCATATTTATAGGTTTTCTGTGTCACTGAAGAGTGGAGGAGATTAAATGTTACAACTTTCTAGATGAGAGAGCAAGTACCTACCACAGCTTCCACAGGAAAGAGCAAGTGAGAATGGGAAAAGTCTCACTTAGCAAGGGGGCTGGGGAGGGGCGATCCAAACCATGAAGAGGTCAGCTCGTGTGATCAATGACATTTCTAAAGTCAGTCCATTGCCAGCTAGGGTTCCTGCAAGTCCACAGATACCTTTTTGTAGGAGCCTCTCTGTAGCTACAAGCCAATTGGGGTTAGGGACAAGAAGCAGGACACTGCTAGACAGCGTCCTGAACTGCCACCAACACAGTGAAACTGGCCACCAGATCTCACAGTAACAAAGGTGATATAAGTTTTAGTTTAGTTCCTGATTGAATTGGTTCCCAACACTAGGAAGGCTGGGTGTGGATGCATGTGCGTGTATCTTGTGTGTGTTATCTATGTATGTGCATATGAAATAGACAAGGCAACAAAATAGATTCCTCAGAAAACCCTAATCTTTATTTTGTTTATTTATTGTTTCTTCATTTACTTATTTTTATATGTACTATATAGCGGTGCACATGTATAGGTGTAGAGGGCAGAGGTCAATGCGGGTTGGGCACAGCTACTGAAGTAGCTGCTGTACAAATATGAGGAGTGAGTTTGGAGCTCCCAAGCCCATGATAAAAATCAGAGGCAGCAATACAGCACTGAGTGAGTAGAGACAGGATAAGATGCTCCAGGGGGAGCATCTTGGCCAGCTAGCTAGCTGAATCTCAAGCTCCAGGTTCAGTGAGAGATCGTGTCTCAAAAAATAATGATACAATAAAGACCCATCCAAAAAGGCACCTGAGATCTGCCCTCTGGCTTCTGCATGCACATGCATGTAAACACACAAATGCACATACATAAACACATATACACAGAGGGGGAAAAAGGAAGAAAGAAAAAGACAAAGGAAAGACAGGGAAACCTGTCCCTACCCTACCCTCCCAGAAAAGCCACAGTCAGATCCCTCCAAGTGTCCCTGAACTTCTGAACTCACGGTCTAATCTCTCCATCTTCCCTTTCATCCTCCCCATATTTTTCCCCAAAGGCTCCAACCCAAAAGGGTTATCAAGCAATCTAAATAAAACAAGTATTTTTTTTAAAACCCTAATATAAGGTTGTAAAATGACTTCGTTTCACACTGTTACCTACACTGCCCTTTACCACTGCCTGGAAATGTCTGCAAAGGCCCCCACACAGTAGCAGAGCACTCGGGTTTGAAAGAGAATGCCCTTTGAACATGGAATGACCAATTTTCCTCTCAAAAATCAAGATTCAGAAAACCACAATTTGAGGGCTATTGAGCACATTCCTCCACGAAGCCTATGATTGTGGGATACCAGGGGAATTGGGAACGTGAGCCTTGAGTGAAAGCTGGGCTCAGAACTAAAATGAGCTGTTTGGCTTTGTTTTTGTTTTTTAAGGGAAGGGTATACCCGCTAATTCAGCTTACACATATGAAATGGAGGAAGGGGTTGCTGAGACTGCAAGGAGGCTGGAAATCAAGAAATTCTCACTAAGAGAAACGAAGCTATAATCTTAAGGAAAACACAGGTCCACCCAGTTCTATCTTCCCACCCTGCCCAGAGAATGGAGAATCACAGGAAATTTGGCCTTAAATGTGGAAAAGGATATACAAGGAAGCACCCCCACCCCTTCCTACTAACCAGTTTAAGGCAAACACAATCAGTGTCTCCCTCCATGGGACCTAACCCCTTTCATGGCCAGCTCCACCTTCCCTTCAAGTCTCTTGATTCTACTTGAGCTCCAACTCTTCCTTTGAAGCCTCAAGATCAAAGGTTCACCTGGGTTCTCACACTCAAAATCTGTCCCCAAATCCCCTTCCTATCTGTTTCCTTGGCAGTTGTTGCCCTTGGCTCTCCATTATTCACTGAGTCCCACAGGATACAGTGTTAAAATTGAATGTACCTTAGCAATGGAAGGAGAGGGAAAATCCTTGAAAATTAAGCAGTGAATATCCAAATAGAAACTTTGTTTTAGCAAAGTAGAGTCTTAATACACACAAAACACACTTGTGCAGATGCGCGCAGCTGCAGAGAACAATTCTCAAGAGTGTAAGAAAGGACAGCAGGGGCGCTATGGAAATACATGGGAAGAGCCAAGAAAAGCCCTGCTCACTGATGCTGGCTCCATGGAAACGGGGTGGGGGGCAAATAAGTCTCCACCCACTCATGTAGGATCCCTGAACACCAGTGAAAGGTTCCTCCAGCCCTCTGATGCCAGTGAGCCAGTGAGCTAAAATTAGAGAACCAGGGCAGAGCCTCACCAGGCAGAGTATTTACATCTGTGGTTAGAAGTTAAAGCCAGACGGTCATAAAGACCTGGGGAGAATCTGCTATTCCCTAAAGGATGCTGGGATATTTTGGTCAAGCGTCCTAACTTCTCTAAGCCTTTCCAAAAATGGTGTGTCATTAGGCCTACCTTATGAAGCTGACGCAAGGAGGAAATGGTTCTCTAAACTAGGCAAGAAGCCCTCTCCATCTCTAAGACGCCATGAACTCACAAGCCACAATTCTCTTGTTTTATTCTGTACAGCGATGTCAGCTCTTTCCTTTGAGTAAGGTACTATGCCAGGTGTTCACCAATGCAAGTTGGGTTTTTGTTGTTTTATTCTAGACACAAGACCTCATACATCAAAACCTGACTTCCTGCCTCCACTTCCTGAATGCGGGGATAACAGGAGTGCACCACCATACAGGGTTTATGCTGAGGATGAAACCCAGTGTTTGTGTATGCTAGGCAAGCACTCTACCTACTAAGCCACAGCCCAGTTACTTTTGATTCTCAAGACACTCATCAGCTGAACAGCACAGCACACCTCATTGATTGCCATAGCTCTGCACAGCCATTTAAAGGAGCTAAAACCAAATTTTACAATGCCTGTTTCTTCCACAAATGCCAGATGCAGAATATTGAAGATTTAAGCAATAACCATGGTTGTGGCCTTTCTTAAATTCTGTACAAGAAATGGAGCATCAATCAACTTTTGTTCTGCAATCTGGAGCCATGCGCTGGGGATGTGGCTCAATGAATAGAGAGCTCACCTAGGTTGCACAAACCCTGGGTTCCATCCCCAGCACTGCCTAAACCGGGACCGCTGGTCCATGCCTCCATGTCATCCCAGCACTGGGGAGGTGGAAAGAGAAGAATCAGAAGAGTTCAAGGACATCCTCAGTCAGCTACATAGTGAAATGGAGTCCAGACTAGGCTACACGAGACCTGTCTCAAGGAAAGAAAAATTGTGCACAGAGGGTGTGCCCTGTGATAAATCTGCTGGTTTATTAAGCAATAAGCTAAATTTAGTTTGGGGGACCGATCCTCTTCTCCCTGCCAGCCCTCCTGCTCATTGTGAGTTCACTTTTAGCCTCAGCTTTCCCAAGGAACCAGTCTGTGCAATGTATTCCAGCAAACATTCTTAATGGCCCAGGGCTCTCAGCCAGGTGAGTTCCGGATTTTATTATGAGTAACAAATTAAATCGACTGGCAACAAAAGCCAACAGCCTGATCTGTTGACCCCTTGTGAATGGAAACATGGACAACTACATTTGCACAGGGTCAGGGAGGGGCAAGCAGGTGCTTTCTGTCCCACGGATGGAAAGCCTTGGAGCCAGCCATATGGAAAGTCCGAAACTGTTCTGAAAAGATCCACAAATAGCATGCTCCAGGCAAGAGACAACAGGCACTCCTTTCTAAGAGAATTTTAGAGAGAGAATAGGAATAAAATCCCGCCCCCACTCTTCACTCTTCAGTTTAGCCTTGCTAATACTACTGCTGGGAAGTCCCATGTCACCAACTCAAGCCAGATGCTCCCAGCAGACCTGTTTGCTGTCTAAGAGGTAGCTTTACCAGCTTTGGCATGATAGACATTTTGAGCTGGCTTGTTCTCTGTGGTAGGAACCAACCTTTCCTTTGCACAATGTCTGACCGACCTACCCTGTCCTCACCTACCAGTCCTATGCCAGTAGAACCTCCGAGCTGTGACAACATGTCCCCAGACATATACAGAATCACCCCCAGTAAGAATCTGGAGAGCAACACCCTTGAAAAGGACAGGCAGGACCATGCAAGTGAGGGGACAGAAGTGACAGAGCCACAGCTGGGACCAGGACTCAGCTGTAGAGGACCTGCCTTGTGTTGTAGTGGCTTTTCTGTCGCTGCGATAGAATACTCTAACAAAAGCAACACAGGGAAGAAAGGGTTTATTCTGATTGATGGTTCCAGAAAGCTAGAAGCCACCACAGAGGGAAATGCATGGCAAAAGGAAGGAAAGGCATGATGGCAAGAACAGGAAGCTGGCTAGTCACATTTCCATCCAAGGATGTACTTCCTCCAGCAAGGCAACTAAAACTTCTCCAAATAGTGCTACCATCTGGAGACTAAGTGTTCAGATACAAAAGCCTGTAGGAGGAGTTCCTCATTCAAACCACAACACAGTATACTTGGAGCCTGAAGTACCATCCCTAGTACCACATCAGGCATGGAGGTGAACATCTGTAACCCTAGGACCTGCGGGACTTGGTGAGCTCCACCCACACCAGTGACAGGCCTCATCTCTACTAAGGTGGATGGCAGGCTGGAGAGATGGCTCAGTGGTTAAGAGAACTTACAGGTAGGTGTTTTGGAGACCCAGGCTGATTACCAGTACCCATGTCAGGTTGCTCACAATCACCTAAGTTAAATACCTTCTCTGGTCTCTGGGCGTGCCCACACACATACATACACACATATGTGTATATATACAAACAGAATCTTAAATGCAAATAAATCTAAAAGAAAAAAGGTAGATGGCATTCTTGAGGCATGATACAAGAGAAGAGAATAAAAGGAAGATGGGGAAGGAGGGGTAGAAGTAAGAAAGAGAGGCCAGCGTGAGGGAGAGAGTTAGAAAGGGGAGGAGAGAGAGAGAGGTCCTCATACCTGCAACAACATGGATGAAACTCGAAGATATTATGCTTTGCATGTGAAAATGGTCCTATGGGGACAAGGTGCTGGTGGTCTCTAGAGTCATCAATGCAGAGTCAGCAAAGCAGGTTCTCAGCACCAAGCAGGGAGGGGAATTGGTGTTTAATGACAGAACTTCCTCAGTTTGTGAACAGGAGAAAGTTCTGGAGATGGACGGGTCAACAGGATGGCTCAGTTGGTGAATGTGTTATTGGCCAAGCCTGACAACCCGAGGCCACATGGTGGAAGGAGAGAACAAACTCCTACAAGTTGTTCTCTGAGCTCCACACCCATGCCTTAGCATGCCACCCAAAAAATAAATAAACAGAATTTTAAAAGCCCTTGATAAGCAATCAATGTTGTTTTGATATATCATACAAAAAAAAAAAAAAACCCTGAAAAATCTCAAGGCTGGGAAACAACTCAGGTGGTAAATGCTGGCCACACAAGCATGAGGGCCTGAGTTCAAATCCTCAGCATCCACAAAAAAATCACATCAGTAATCAGCGAGCTGGAGGGAGAGTCAGGAAGATGACAAGCAGATCTCTGCCAGTCAATCTAACCAATCAATGAGCTCCAAGTTCAGTGAGAAACACCCAAAACTAAGGTGGAAAGTAGTAGAGGAAGGCACCCGAAGGTGACCTCCAAACTTGGTGCACACATACATTATCCTCAAAGACTAAAACGTAGCAGGCTGAGGAGACAGCTCAGTGGGGGAAAGCACCTGCCATCAACTCTGGTGACCTGAGTTCAATCTCTACGTCCCACATAGTGGAAAGAAAGAACCAACTCCACAACATTGTTCTCGAACTGCCACACGTGTTCTGTGGCATGTGCACATACATCCCAATAAATGAATAAAATGTAATAAACCTTTTTTAAGAGAAGAAAAAGGAATCTAAGAATCCTGGGCATACGCACAGCACACAGAGAAGATGTGAGGGTGACCGTGGGAAGGGCAGTCAGGATCTGAAGAGTTTAGACTGGCGTTAAGTTTACTACTGGCAGAGCCTCCTCCGTCTATTCCCCACTCTTCAGGATAACAACAGCAGTCATGATGGCGATAATGAATACAAAAGGGGTGCTTGGATTCCCTAAACACAGGCTTTCGGCTATTTTCAGCCTGGCCAGACAGTCTATGAATCAGCTCACTCATAAATGGCTTTTAAGACTGCCAATTGGGGCTGGGATGGGGCCTGGGGCTCAGTTTGTAGAGTGCTGGCCCAGCGTTCATGAAGCTCTGCTTCCACTCCAAGCATGACCTAAAGAGGGTTGGATGGAAAATGCCTGCCATCCCAGTGCTCAGGAGGTGTAAGCAAGAAGACAGGCAGCTCAAGGTCATCCCTGGCTGCCTAGTGAGGCCAGCTGGGCTACATGAGACCCTATCTCAAAAAGCAAAGTAAGACTGGCAACTTGAGCAATGCGTTTTCCCTTTACTGTGGTGGGGGCCTGTGGGGAGGCAAGATCGGCCCATACAGTTCTTGTTGCATGTCCCAGAAGTACCTCCAAAGAGAGTAATGAGCTCCAGTCTGATCAGGCTGGTCTGTGAGGAACCATCTTGATCTCAGCTGATACAGAGGGCTCATGATGAGTGGCACCATTCTCTAGGGGGTCCTGGGCTGTATGAGAAAGCTAGCTGAGCATGAGCCTGTGAGCAAGCCAGCAAGCAGGAATTCACTTGAGCTCCTACCCTGACTTCCCTCTGCGATGAACTGTGACCTCTATATAGCACATTTCCTCCCCTAAGTTGCCTCTGGTCAGTGTTTACCACAGCAACAAAAAAGAAACTAGGATGCTATACAAACACAAGAACCTGGATTTGACATCTAGAACCCATGTTGGGGGGGGGGGGTGGCCTGAACTTGTAATTCTAACTCCTAGGTGAAGCTAGGAGGATCCATGGGACCCTCTGGCCAGCCTCCCCTCTGAGCCAAGCTCTAACACAACCCAATGAAAGACCTTATCAACAAAAAAGAAAGGAAGGAAAGAAGGAAGGAAGGGAAGGGAGGGGAGGAGAGGGGAGAGGAGGGAAGGGGAGGGAAAGAAAAGACAAAAGGAAAGGAAAAAAGAGAGAAACAGGTATGGTTTGGGAGTGGTCTGGGGAGGTGGCTCCTGAGTGTGTTCACTGTGCAAGCATCTTTTAGAACATACTCTTCCTTATATGAAGCCCAGATGAGAAGGCCTTCCACTCTTCCTCTGCAAGCTGTCTTTTTTCAAGTCTGGCCACCTTAGTAATCAGAACAGAACCTCATAATCAAATACTGGGAGTAAGTGACCAGTGAGTGTCCAGCCCTAAGAGAGACATTAACACCAACCCCAAAGTCTCAAGGGCACAGAAAGAATGGAAGAGCTGGAGTGGGATGAATGGGGTGAAAGGCTGCCATGGCCATTGCACTCCCGAACTCACAGCAGCTGCTGTTACCTGAGAAAGATCAAGCCACTCCCTAATTCTAACATAGGTATGGGAGGGGCTCTATGCCCCAAACCTAGCCCAGCGGGCAAGTGATGACAGCTGGGAGAAGAGGAGTCATTTTCTCTAGAAGTGCCCTCTGCTAGATGACTCATGCACATGCTAGCAGCACCAGCTGGACACAGAATACCCCCTCTCCCCCACATCCAGCACAGCACGGAACCTCTCCTCCCCTAGCCAGCACAACACAGAACTCCTCCCCGCAGCCATCACAGCACAGAACCCCTCACTTTCCTCTCTCCCATCCCCTACAATATTCTCTTAGTGATGATAGTGGTAGTCGGTTTCTTTTTTTTTTTTTTTTTTAAGACAGCTTCAGTCCTAAGACTAGCCCAGGCTAGTCTCTGAGCCAATTTATAGCCAATGGTGACCTTGAATTTCTAGCCCTCCAATCTCAGCCTCCCAAGTACTGGGATGGCAGGTATGTGCCGCTGTGACTGGCTACTGTTTCTGAAGAGATGCTTGCACATCAGTGTTTATTGTAGAACTCTTCATAAGAGCTAAGCTATGGGACCAGCCTATGTGTCTAACAGAGGAAGATATGAGGAAAATGTAGCAAGTTCAGGGTTCAGCCAGAGACCCTCAGTAAAGAAAGCAGAGAGTAATAGAGCTTCCATGTGCACAAGCAGAAATATATACATGCATCCATGTGTGCACACATGTGCACCTGCACACATACACATGCATCTACACACAAGCTAACACACATACACACAAAACACACAAATTAATGATTTTTTTGTGGTTTCATTATCAGTGAATGCTTGTATTTGATTCATCTAACTATTTTATATACCTATGTACTAGAGCCACATAAAAATTTCTTGGGCAATGAGAGATGGCAGTTGGAATAAGCTGAAGCCCCGCTTACTGTAGTGTACACACCAGGCTTACAAATGTGTAACCTGCCTATCTCATTCCTAATTTTCATACTGCTCAGACACTGAAATGAAACCGATGTGGATGTGGGGCTGGTTCTGGATATATGACCCACGAATGTAAGGCCCCTTCAGAAAATTCAAGAATCTGCACAGAAGCAGCACAATTCTCCCATAGACGTGCACAGCACCAGACGGTGATGACTCCCAGTCTGCAGGAATAGATATTCTGCTGCATTGTTTAGGGAGTAGTGATGAGAAAACATCCAACTAACACACTTTCTTTATTTCACCCTGTAGTAGATTCATTTGTATTTTAGTAAATAAAGCTTGCCTGAAGATCAGAGAGTAAAAGAGCCCCACCGGGCAGCCTTACAGACCAGGTAATGGTAACATACACCTTTAACCCCAGTAGCCACACCAGTTTGCCAAAGAAACCGGGTGGTGCATGCCTGTAATCCCAGTGGTGCATGCCTCTAATCTCAGAACTAGAGAGGATTATAGAACGGGAGGAGACAGCTCTCAGACACAGTCTCATTCTGAGGTTCCTGGAGGCAGGATCGCCAGTTCAGACTGAGGTCGAGGGAATAGCCAATGGCTGGCTGCTTTGTTTTTCAGATCTTCAGGCTGAACGCTAATTTCTCTGAGTTTTTATTAAGCTTGCTTCATCATCCACAATTTATTTCATTTCTTTTGAGACAGGATCTCATCAGGTAGCCCAGGTTGCCCTTGAACTTCCCTCCCCACTGCCCTAGCTTCTCAAAGGCTAGGATTTTAGGTGTGCACCACGCCACCCAGCTTTTTGTGAATCCCTTCTGGTGCTGACAAGCAGCCTGTGGATAGGGAGACCCAGATAAACTGGCTTAAATCAGAGGCATCATTAAAATTAGTATCACCTTTTTGTTGGTGGTTGTGGTTTTTCTGGGGGAGGGTTGTTGCTATTGTTGTTTGTTTTATTTTATTGAACTATCTCTCCTGAGACCACGGGAAAATTTAAGTTATAGATTGAGCTTCCATGCTGTAGTGACAGCAGTCCATGGCCTCTCTCCAGGAGCTCTCTTTCCACAAATCTGTCTCTCGTCTTCTCATGTTTGCTGCTGTTGCTGTTTTGCCCAATAATATGCAACACTGCTAAATATCTCTCAAAAATAAAGAAACAGGAGCTAGACAGATGGCCCAATAGTTAAGAGCACTGGCTGCTCTTGCAGGGGGCACGATTCAGTTCTCAGCTCAGACA
This sequence comes from Microtus ochrogaster, assembly GCF_000317375.1. NCBI lineage: Eukaryota > Metazoa > Chordata > Mammalia > Rodentia > Cricetidae > Microtus > Microtus ochrogaster. The sequence goes on along the minus strand of NW_004949223.1, from coordinate 461,008 downwards.
TAGTGGCTCACAACCACATTTAACTTCCAGTTTGGGGTGATCTGATGCCCTCTGCTGGCCCCCAAGGGTCTGCATGCACAGGGTACACATTCATGTGCACACACAGAATGGAATGGCATGGGATGGAGTGACCTGGCATGGGGGAGACTCCCTGAAAGGACTCAGTCTGTAAGTACTTGTCACACAAGCGTGAGAGCCCGAGTTTAAGCTCTCTACCTACAAGAAATGGAGCACTGCAGTGTTTCTGTAACCACAGCCTTGAGGGAGCTGAGAAGGAAGATGGCTGTACCTGTAGCCTTAGGCTAGTCCACTGTTTGTCTGGGATGACAGTTAATGAGGTTCTGAAGGTAAGGCTGAAGGTCTGTCTACTGAACATCTATGACATATTAAAAGTAGCATCTAGTGTGTGGTGAACTCTTTGAGTGCTAACCCCACTGCTATTGTTGGACCTCAGTTTCCCTTTTTGCCTTTTCTGCCTGGAAGCTGGTTTCCTGTTGCCCAAAGCAGAAAACTTCCTTGAAGCTATGGCTTCCTCTGAAGAAGCCTCGTCACCCCTTGCCCAAGCCACCAAAGGGACAGGGCAATCACATCCCAAGAGCAAGGGATGGACACAGTTGCCATCCACTGTGAGAAGCAAACTGGGTGCCGAGTTGGGGAGATACTCACACGAAATGTCAGGCCTTCATCATGGTATAAAGAAATATGTTCAGGATTAGGAATTAGTACCAAGCTGGCTCTAGACCAGAAGAGTCTAGGATGCTGAGAACCAGCTGTAGTAGCCAACATGTTCTCTTCTACTGGGACAATAAGGTGCTTGTTATGCAAGCGTGAGGATCCACATGGAAAGCCAGGAGAGCACTCCACCTCCTGAGCCCCAGGTCCAGCCCTGATACAGCCCCACAGCACACACAGACTCTTCATTCACATCTCCATCCACCTGATCTCTGTCAGCTGCAGCTGAGTTGGACTGTCTGGCACTTGGCTTGTCATCTGCCAATCATTTCACAAGATTCAAGAGGCCATAGAGTGAAGAGAAGAAGACAAGCTCTAAAACCTCCACTCATCAACGTTCCCGGTGTCGGGACAGAGGGCCTGAGGACAAGCCTTCCGCCGTGCAAAGACTAGCAGATGGCTCCAGGCTGACAAAGTCACAACTCAACCAGAAGAACAAAATCATACAAAGAACTGGCTTGGTGTCACACACCTGTAATCCCAGCACTTAGAGGCTGAGATAGGAAGATCACAGGTTTGAGACTAGCCTGGGGAACAGAGATGTCACACCAAACTGGGGAAGGGGGCACTCAGGATGGGGCTCAGCTGGTAGAGTGTTTGCTCAACATACAGGAAGCCCTTTGTTTATCCCAACCATTGCCTACAACTAGACATGGTGGCACATTCCTGTAACACCAGCACTCACAAGATAATATCTTTATACACACACAATGAGCTTAGGGGGTGAAAGGTGGGAAGTGTTCAGGTTCCTAGCTCCTACTCTGAACCTAACACACCACACCCAGTGCCCTTCAATTCTCTAGGGTACAGTGTCACTGACTATGGAAGGGACAAACTCCCTGGGAGAGGTACTTTTGTGACTTTTCTCTTTAGAGGCAGTGGTGGCGGTACTGAGAACCAAACCTGAGGACTTGAACTTGCTAACCAGGGGCTTTAACCTAGCTTAAGCCCCAGCACCAAGAGATGCTTTTTGTTCTCCACCTGTATGTCTTCCCGTTCCTGGAAACATTCATAGCCACCATTAAATGTCTACAACCTCATGTCGTTAGAGTCTCTGCTCCTCCAGGGTTGAGCTATGGACCATCGGTAGGCAACTGCTGACTGGCTTATGTGCTGGGGACCAGGTCCAAGGTCTCAAGGGTGCTAGGGGAGCACTCCAGCAGCCGAGTAACGGTCCCAGCTTACCATTTGGTGCTGCTTTATTCTACGTTTATTTTATTTTTATGTACATGTTTGTGTATGGATCTGCACACGTTTGTGTAGTGTTCATACAAGCCAGAAGAGGGCGCAGGATCCCTTGGAGCCAGAGCTTGGGGCAGTTGGTTGTGTACCACCACATAAGAGAGCTGGGGACCAGACTCTGAGCCTCTGGGAGAGGAGAATGCACCTTTAACCACCGTGCATCTCTCTGGAACCCGGCTTTCTGTTTCTGCGAAAGTGTGTTGTTTTGTGGCAAGAAGTCCCTGCTTTTGGCTCTGAAGCAAGGTCCCCATCACTCTGGCTGCTGCTCACATGCACATTTCACAAGCACTAGAAACCCAACTAATCTAACAGCTGACTAACATGAGAAAAGAAAGAAAAACTTGTTCATTTTTACACAGACAGGGGATTGTTTATAAAAAGAGAGACCTGTGAGATGGATAAATGGGTGAAGGCTCTTGGCACCAAGGTGCATAGTACAAGGAGAGAACCAGCTGAGAAAACTGTCCACTACCTCCACACTCCTGCCATAGCACAAGTGAGCTCGTGTGTGTGTGTGTGTGTGTGTGTGTGTGTGTGTGTGTGTGTCCGCGCGTGCATGCGCATATGCATGCACACCACACATGTGGAGGTCAGAGCAGAATTCTATAGCTTTGGTTCTCTCCTCCCCCTATAGGTTCCACGGATTGGATTCAGGTTGTGGGGCTTACACACGAAGCCCTTTCACCCACTGGGGCTTCTAGCATGCTATGAAGGGTGCACTACAGGAGGGAGACCACAGAAGAAGGTCAGGGTGACTTGTACATCTGTTTGTTCGCACTGACTTGCAGCCCCCATTACCACACTCTGGGATGAAGGTAGTTTTTCTGCCTTGAATACGAAGGACATCTCTCCTCTAAGAAGCTTCCCAACTCGGGGCTGGGCTGTAGCTCAGAGTACTTGCCTAACTAGCAGGCACAAACCTGAACTCCATCCCGAACATGGCATAAACCAGGTCTGGCAGCACAAGCCTGTCACCCCAGTACAGGGAGGTGGAGGCTGGAAAATCAGCTCAAGTTCCTCCATCCATGGATACACAGTGAGTTTGAGGCTAACCTTATCTACATAAGACATATGTCAAAAAACCAATAATACTGATTTTTAAAAAATCCTTTAAGCTGATACACAAATAAATGAAGAGTGTGTTCACAAATGTGCATGCACACACGCCCCACACACGCACACCACACACATGCATTAACACACATGCACATAACGTACACTCACAGCATACACCACACATAGTACACACATATATATACAGAGCACACATGCATACACATCACATGTACAAACACTTCACACACAGCACACACATGTACACATACACAGGACATGCACAGCAACACACATGTACGCATATATAACACACACGCACACATCCATCACACACATCCAAACCTCATCCTCCTGCCTGATTCTGGACATCCTGAGCAATGTGTCAACAGCTCCACTTGGAATAGGACATTGAAAAGTACAAAAGGAGACCAAGCACAGTAATTTCCTTCCAGAAGCAGTTCAAACTCAGACCTCGGAAACGAGCAACACCAGCCACAAGGCCTTCTTGAACTGTCTTCCCCTGCCTAAGTATTGGCCATTCAAGGCTTTTGCTAGAGAAATGGTAGCCCAAATGTTTCTAGAATGCCATTTTCCAGAATTTGCATTTTTCTTTCACCCCTTTTTTATAGGCTTGGTAGAAAGCACTAGGCTCTGGGCTCACTCCCCAGCACAGGGGTGGGAATACAGGGGGGCAATAATAAATAAATAAAACACTTGTGTTTCAAAAATATCAACCCTATCCAGGACAGCTCCAGGAGCTAGCCTCCACTCTCACTGAGGACTGACAGATACTGCATACCCAAGTGAAGTTACAAAGTAACCTGTACCCAGCCTCTGGGTTGTGGACTGAAGGAGCAGCCTTCCCTAGACCAAAATCCACTGACATTTTTTATATTGTGTGTGTGTGTGTGTGTGTGTGTGTGTGTGTGTGTGTGTGTACATGTAGGTCAGAAGGCATTTTGCCCAAGCCAGACTTCTTCTATCATTTGGGTCCCAGTATCTAACTCAGGTCATTTTTTAACTTATAAGTATCACCCATGACTAACACTGTATTCTAAAAGATGTTTGTTTATTTTGTACTTGCTTTTATTTTTGTTTTTTGAGACTGAGTCTCACTCCAGCTTGTCTGCAACTCACACTACAGAACCAAGAACTACACTGAACTCCTAATCCCCCACCTCCACTTCCTAGATGCTTGGATGACAGGTGTGCAGCATCATTATACCTAGCGCATGTGGTTCTGGAGACAGAGCCTGGGGCTTCCTGCCTGCTAGGCAAGCGCTCTACCACAGGAGCCACACCCTGCTCATTTGATTGTTTTTAAATAGTTATTTGCTTGTTTATCTGTGTCTGTGTCTGGGCCTATGCATGTGGTGGCACATGTCTAAAGGCCAGAGAACAACTTGTGAGAGACCCTTCTCGCCCTCCACCATGTGGGCCCCGGGACGGGGACTCGAGGTGACAGGCTTGGCCACGGCACCTTTACCCACTGAGTCAATTCTCTAGGCCCGGTTCATTTTATTACATTTTAAAGTGTACTGTCCCCACAGGCTAGTGTGTTTAAACCCTTTCATCCCACCTTTGGGTGCTGTCTGACTGGGTAGTGGAACCCTGAGAATGCATTCATGGGGTAGGGGAGAAGATGGCTGGAGAAGCTCGATACTTGAGCTCTGGGCTTCCTGACAGGTGAGGTGCCTCCAGCACAAGCTCTTGCCACCATGATCTCCTCCACAATCCCTGTCAAGCCTTCACCACGTTGGTGAAAGTGAGCGCCAAGATGAACCTGATGCCTTACATTGTTTCTCTTAGATGTTATATACCAGTTTCCTCCAAGATTCAAACATTCTATCCTGCAGAAAGCAGGAAGATAAACCACTCAGAGCTTCAGGAACTCCCCAAAACTGACCAGATTCACTAGGCCCCTCCTGTCACAGTGAGCAATAAAAGCTGAGAATCCCTCTCAGAAGAGCATAGCCAAGCTGCAAAGAAAATGAAGACTGGGACCAGACCAGCTGCCTGGAAGAGGTTTCGGGCAACTGAGGCACCTGAGGCACCTGGAAAGGACACTCTTCACCGTGTTGGGATGCCTGTAGGCTGTGCAGTGTGCTCCCGGTTTACAGCTCTGTGAGCTGTCACCCATGCTGGGGTGGGCCTGGGCAATGCAGCTGTCTTTGAGTCATTTCTGCTCCTGAGAGTAACCCCTCACCCATACACCTGTAAGCAACACAAATAAAATTCATTGGTTCACCAAGTCGGACTGTGGTGGTATCTGTGCTTTAGTCTGTCATGAGTTCCCTATCTGGGGTGATAGACGTATGCATTGCACCTCCCCAGGAAAAGTTTTGTCACACAACATAGGTATTTTGTCACAGAAAAAAAAAAACAAACCTGTAACTAAGGGCTGACAAAATGGCTCAGTGGTAAAGACAGTTGTTGCCAAGCCTGACAATTTGAGTTCAATTCCCTGGACCCGCATGGTGAAAAAGAGAACCAGCCCCTGCAAGTGGATCCTCTGTCCCCACCATGCCACACTGTACATTTACACACACAATAAAAAAAATGTAATAAGGAAGTTTTAAAATTAATTAAAGGTAAAAATAACACACGCATGCACAAATAAATAAATGTACTACAGTTTTAAAAAACCTCAGCAGGAAGAGTCACAATCCTCAGCAGTGCAGCCACTGGGAAGTTGTCTCTGCTTAGGTAAATGGCCACACGCACCCATGCTTGTGCAGGCACCCCAAGAATATGAGGTGAGTCACATACACACACAATAATAAAGCAGGAGAGGGATTTGTTGGGAAAAGGGGGTTCAGTGGGTGGTAGTGGGTGGTAGAAGAAGGTGGTAAGAATGATTTTGATCATTATATAGATAAACATGAAATTGTGAGAGAATAAAAATTGTTAATGTAGCGACTGTATTCACATTTGAGATTTGAATCTCCCTAAGGTACCAGTGATATTTTTTGAGCAAAACTATAGTAGTCCATGTAGAAATTGTCCAATAGCTGAATCGGGCAGTTACAAACTTGGGACCTTTCTGAAGGAGTAAAGCCCAAGTCCAAGAGCATCCCCAACTGTGTGCTGCTCCTGTAAGCAAATGTATTCTGGCCATTGTAAGCTGAAGACATGGGGTCCAGAAAGGGCCCATCCCTAGAAACCACCGGAATCTCTGGGAAGAAGGTAATCTGGGACTGGAGACTCAGTGGGTAAAGAAATTGCAGCATAATCCTGATAACCTCAGTTTTATCCCTGGACCCTATATAAAGAACGAAATGTGGCAAGCATCTGTAAGCCCAGTACTCCTGCAGCAAGAGGAGAGGCAGAGACGAGAAAATGGGCTGGAAGCTCTGGAGACAGCTAGCACTGGGTACATTACATGGTGTCCAGAGACCCTGTTTCAAAACAAGGGGGAAGGCAAGAACTGTCTAAGAGAACACTGACTCAAAGTGAAGCATAGCACACCCCACACTCACACATACTTATACTTACTCACTAATAAAATAAGGTGGTGATCCAAATGAGGATATTCCTACATCAACGTCTGGCCACCACACTCCTCTGCATAGGAGATTGCACCTGCTTGCATGTGCACATGTGCATGCGTATGTTGTGTGTGTGTGTGTGTGTGTGTGTGTGCGCGCACAAATAATAATTTTTAAAAGATTAATGTAGAATCAATTAAGCCTCAACAGGTAGAAATAAGCCAACACTTTATGAACTGGGAGAAGGAAGTGTGGGGTAAAGGCTGCTGTGAGAGCTAATGGCTTCACAAATGGCCAGTCTTTATAAATACATAATGTCATTTGTATCTGTTGGCCACAGGAGACAGTCAAGAGTTCATGTTCACACCCCATTTGCTAAGCAGAGCCCCAAACAGGAAGGTCAAGAGCTTTAACAATTAGATAATTATCCTCTGCGCTGGGACAATTGAGGCGTCCACTCCAATCAGATGGGAGCCAGCTCTGACCACATTCTGGCTCAGTCATTTAACACTGCCTGGGAAGTTCCTGCTGGAACACAATCAGGGACATAATTACTGGCAAGATGCAGCCAAGTCCTCCTGGTCTGCAGGTGCCTGGTGTCAGAACTGGAGAGTTGAAGTGCTTAGACCAGCAGGCAGTTAACACGGCAGCGAGAAGGTGAGACATCCCTAGTCATAGAAAGTAACCACTTCTGATGCTTTCTTAAAAAGTGAAAAATAAATTAAATCTAAAAATAAACAAGTTTGAAGGAACATCGGTTACGTAGTGAGTTTAAGGTGAGGCTAGCCTGGACTACATTGAGACCCTTAGTACAAAGTAAATAAATTAAAGCAGGGCCTGAGATACTTGCCCAGAATGCACAAGATCCTGGGTTCTACTCACAGCACAGAAAATAAAAAACAGAAACATTAAAAGGGGTCCAGTGACCAGCTGGACACAGGAATGAGGAGAGAGAATGGCTGGCGGCCCTGAGCACAGCTCAGGCTGTGAACTCAGAACAAAGCCAGCAGCCCATCGCAACAGCAGCTGCTTCCCCTTGACTTTTCTCCCATCCTCAATTTCTTGCCCATAAATTGGGAACCATACCAGCCTTGACCTTATAAAGTCAGATGGGGCTGACTGAGATCCAGCATGCAGCGAGTCCTGCTTGCAAGCATACAAAATGATGTACCACCGTCCATACACTTGGCAAACAGCAAATCAGTTCACTGTACACACAGACAGAGAGCGAGAGAGACTCCAACATGCCCGAGAATCTCTGAGGTCATGTAGAAGAGAAACTATCTAGGGAATGTGTTTTCAACAAAGCCAGTGCCAGAGCAACACATGTCTCCAGCACAAGCTGTGGCCTTTAAAAGCCTGCAGCCTCCTAGGCTGGCCCCCAGGCACGAGGAAGGCACCTCCTTTGGCTGGCAGGGCCTCCTCGTCAGAGCCAAGAGCCACAAGCTGCACCAAACTTTGGATTCCAAAACTCAGAATAACTCACTATCTTGGTAAGACTCAAGCCACCAAGGAAACTGGGAACCAAGGAGATCTCCCTGAAACGCTGCAGAAGCACCAAAAAAAGGAAAAACTACAGGAAGCTGTTTCTGTAAAAACTGGAGGGTTTTTTGTTGTTGTTCAAAAGCTAGAATTGAAAAGTATGCATTTCTACCATCCAACAACTATCAATCATCCTGCTTCTCTTCCAAATTCCTGACAGTTGAGTCTCCACGCTTACAATACAAGTCTCAGCTACAACCTATCCATAGCATTTACCCTTTTGGTGGTGCAAAGGGTGGAGCCCATGGCCTCACACAAGCTAGTCAAGCACTCTGCAGCTGAGCCCCATCCCTGGTCCCTCACTGTGGGATTCTAGGCAGGAGCTCTACCTGAGCCATACCCATAGCCCCCATGTCAACCAGGGCTGGAGCTCCTTTGGAAGAGTACTTACCTAGCCTTCATAAAGCCCTGGCTTCAATCCCCAATTCTACATTAAACCCAGCATAACAGAACACATCTGTAATCCCAACACTGAGGAGGTGAGGGCAAAGTCATCTTCTTTGCCACATACATTAAGTTCAGTGCCATCCTGGGCTACACATGACCATATCTCAACAAATAAGCAAGCCAAGACAAACAACGGAAAATTTGGACCTAATCAAATAAACTGAAGTCCCTATCTTCTCATCAGAAAGCTTTTAGTTATAATCAACCATTAATTACAATTTTTGAAAGAGCTAGTGGAGGGCTGGTGTGATTCTTGAGTGCTAAAGAGTGTTTACTGCTCTTCTCCAGGCCTGAGGTTCAGTTCCCAGCACCAATGCCAGTCCGCTCAGCCACCTATAACTCTAGATCCTGGAGACCCATCGCCTTCTTCTAATATCCACAGGTACTACACTCCCACACAGACACACACAATTAAAAGAAAGATAAATCTTTTTAAGGAAGTTTTTAGTAGAAGGGGGACTTGGTGGTACACACCTGCAATCCCTACTAGTGAGGGAAGAAGATTGTTAGTTCAAGGCCAGACTGGTCTACTCTCCAAACCCTGTCTCAAAAAAAAAAAAAAAAAAAAACCGAAGCTAGGGTACAGCTCAGAGGGAGAGGGCTTGCCAGGCAGGCTCAAGGCCACGGGCCTGATCCCCAGCACCACGTGCCGACACACCCAAAACAAAAAGCAAAACGTTGTTCCAAGTACTTCAAAGAAGCCAGAAAGAGGGCTGAGGACTCAGCTCAGTCAATCAAGCGCTGCCACGCCAGCATGTGGGCCTGATCCTGACCCAGGCAAACAGCTGGGCGTGACTGTGACTGTGACTGTGAGGACTCCGGCTGCTAGGGAAGCCTACACAAGAAGCATCCCCAGAGCGCACTGACCAACAGGGCCAGTCATTCGGTGAGCTCCAAGCTCAGGGAGAGACCCTGTCCCAAAACAATAGGCTCAGGGGGAAAAAGTCGCTGTTGGCAAACCTCTTCACCTGAGTTGATCCCCAAGACATGCAGAACGGAAGGCAAGAGCTGAGTCCCCCAAGTTCTTCTCTGACCATTGCATGTGAAACGGCACACAAAAGAAAAAAGTTAATGAGAAATAAATAAGTAAACTTTAAAATGGTAACGAATGATTGAGGAAGACACGCTGCCATCCACATGCATATGGACACAGATGTATGTACATCTGCATGCATGTGATGTACAAGAACACAAAACACACAAACATACACACACCTAAAAATAAAGGGGGAAAAAATCTATGTTTTAAGTGAACATTTAAAAAGAAAAGTTTTCAGTTGTGTGAAGAAATGGGAAAGACAACATGAAAGAGAAGAAAAGGCCTTTGTTCTCAGACTTGATTTTATATGAGACATTTTCGGAAAGAGACTCTTGGGGCAGACTCGACCCCAGCAAGGCCTGGAAGCATGTGAGCACACGGAGATTTGAGGCTGGAGTGGCAAATTATATCCATCACGGTTTCCCTCCCACATGAAGGAGGTTTTCTATCTCTCAATACTAACAAACAAATGGAACAGTAGCAAGGAATAAAACTCCACATCCTGCCAAAGTTCTACATTCCACATCCACCCGGGGAAACGTCCACTCCCAGGCCACAGACAGCTGGACTTTGAGTGGACGCAACAGAAAGTAAGAAGAGAAAATGATCTGGGCCAAGACGTTTCTCCTGGCCCTGTGAGAAAGGCCACACATAGAGGAAAGAAAACAGGAGAGAGAAGCCCACATCCTCCCCTTCTCCTGTCTCTCCCTGAATCACAAGGAACAAAATCTCCCTCAGATTTGCAGAAGACACACTGTAGCAAAGCATCTTGGAGACCTGGGGTCCTAGTTACCTTTCCTGTTGCTGTGATAAGATCCACTGACAAAAGCAATTTAAGAGATGAAGGGTTTGTTTAGGCTCACAGTTTGAGTGCAGTCCACAGGGGAGGAAGCCATGGTGCAGAAGGTTGAGGCAGCAGGTCATGTCACACCAGAGTCAGGAAGGAGCAGATGAATGCTGGTGCTCTGTCCACGTTCTAGTTTTATGAGGGTCAGGATCCCAGCCCAGGGAATGGTGTTACCCATAGCAGGCAGGACTTCCCATCTCAATTAACCTGATTCTAGATTTCATCGAGTTGAAAAGTGAAATGAACCCTCACAATCTAGAGTGTCAGGACAGACATTCTGTGTACTTCTTTGTACACAGAAGCTTTTAAAGACGGCAAGAGACAAAGGTTTCAGCAGATAAATACACCACCCAAAGAGGAGCAAGTATTCATACACTGGAATTAGCTCAGGCTAATACATAAATTTGCCTTGGAATCAAAGTGCTCTGGAGGCTTCTACTCTTAGGAGGTCCCTAAATGGCAGCTCCATAAACATGGAAGGAAAGTGGTAAATGCCAGCGGCTGTGAGGGTTCAGGGGGACGTATTGGGAAATGGAGCTTCAGTTTGGGAGATGAGAAAGTTCTGGAAATGGATGTCAATAATTGCACAACCATGTGAATGTGTTTCATGTTGCTTAACTATGCTCTAAAAAAAAAAAAAGCTAAGATGGTAAATTTGAGTTTGTGTCTGTTTTGTCACACACCAGAAATAATAAACAAAATCAGGCCTGTGATGCAGTCGTGTAATCCCAGCTCTAGGGAGGTTATGACAAAAGGATCATAAACTCAGGGCCTGCCTGGGCAACTCCGTGAAACCCTGTGTCAAAATGCCAATAAGATGAGGCGATGGGTCATCAGGTAGAAACACTCACCACACAAGGCTGAGAGCCTAAGTTCAAGTCCCCAGAACGTGTGTAAAAGTCAGATATGGTGCACATGTTGAAATCCAGTATTCCTAAATACTGGGAGGCAGAGGCAGGAGAATCACCTGAAATCTCACACTAAGTAGCCTGGTGTACAAAACAGCAAGAAACAGTAAAAAAGAAAGTATGCCTGGAAACAAGGTGGATGGTAAAAACCAATGCACACCATAGTACACGCATGCTGATACATACACACACACGTACACACAACAACAACAACTATTACCACTACCATGGAAGTCAAGCTACGGATATGCCTCACTAGTACAGCACTTGCCCAGCAATCTCAAGACCTAAGGTTCAGTCACCAAGTTGGACTTCAGTGGCATCTAGGGTGAAAAGACATTGGTTCATGTCTTCTCAAGGAAAAGTTAACACAACGCCAGAGCACATGCATGCACTCCACATTCTACCACAGCCCTGGTTTCTACTTTCTTTTTATTTATTCATTTATTTTTATGTGTTTAGGTGTTTTGCCTGCATGCATGTCTGTGCCCCCAGAGGCTAGAAGACAATCTGACTGAGACTGGAGTTACAGGTAACTGTGAGCCACTATATGGGTACTGAGACTCAAACCTGGGTCCTCTGGGAGAGCAGCAAGTGCTCTTAATCATTGAGCCATGTCTCCAGCCCCAATATCCACTTTCATATTCTCCCACCTTGGGATGGGAAGCATTAATTATCAACTTGATAGAATCTAGCATAATCATCTGGGAGATGGACCTCTGGACAAGCCTGTAGGAGATGCTCTTAAACATTTTAATTGATGTGGGGAAGCCCACTTTATTGTGGATGGGGCCACTCCCTGGGTCCTAGACTGTATAAAGTAGAGAAAGGGAACTGGGCACGAGCATGCAGCCGCTGCTCTCTGCTTCCTGATCATGGACGTGATGTGACCACCTGCTTCAAGTTCTTGCCATGCTAGTGCCCTTAAACTCCTTCTCCCTTATGTTGTCTTTGTCAATTCATTTCCTGACAGCAACAGCAACAGAAACTCAGACACACCTCCATCTCAGGGAGGAGTCACACAACAACAACAAAGAAAGTTAAGAAGACCGGAGCCCTGGTGGGTGCAGTTCACAAAGTTGATTAGATCATTCACACAACATGAGTCTGAGGTGTGCCTGAGGGGACACTGAGGGGGGAATACACCTATGTAAATGTTGCCACTTGGGGATCATATAGTGAGTGTGCCCCATACTGCAAGGCTAGTTCAGAAGCTCTGGCTTTGGCCTAGTGGATCATGAGTCTTGGCTTCCCTGTCTCCCCAGCATGGCAGGCCATGGCCCTATTGAACACATAGAAGCTGCAATTATCTGCAGAAGACCTGCATGTGACTGACCCCAATGACATTCCATCATGAAGAATCAGGGGTTAGCAAGGCCTCGCACCTCCTTGAAAATCTATCAGAGGCAGTTAATGACTCCTAGGGAAAGGGGCTCATAAGTTGCCAGCTCTCCCTGAAGATGAACAGCTAAGAGTTGCTAAGGGTAGGAACTCAGGAGAACTCCCCCACCTCCTTGCAGATCTATTATAAACAGTTAATGGTTACTAAAGAGGCTCATGAGACTCTACCTCTCCCTGAAGATAGACAGCTACCGGTAGTTAAAGGGAGGGGTTCATGAGTCTCCACCCATTTGAGGATTGATAAGCAGTTAGTTAAAGGTTGCTGAGAGAGGGAGGAGACACAGTCCTACCCTTCCCAGAGGACTGCTAGGCAGTTAACAATTACTAAGAGGAAGGTTCACAAGGCCCACACAATCCTCTTTGAGGATTGACAGCTGGAGTTGCTAGGAGACAGTTTCTTCAGTGGCATGGAAACTGGTAGGTTGCCCACACTCCTGTAAACAATCACAAGGATTCTCACTGAGTCCAGGCTAAAAGTAGGACTGTTAGAAAAAAGGAAGGTGAACAGGAGAGAGAGGAAGACAAACGGGCAAGTGGGAAGACTATGATCAATACACATTACATACATGTGTGGAAATGTCATATGAAAACCATTATGTATTTATTATTAATATACACTGTTAACCAGAGAACTTTAAAAATGGAGAACACTCCTGCCTCACCTAGGCAATAGCAACTCAGGCATACCCTTTGCCTAGGCTCTTGAAACCATGAACAACAAGGTTCATTTCTTGTTTGCACAATTATATCTAGAAAGCTAAAGAAAGATCACTGGGGGGAGGGGTGTAAATCTGCAAAGTCAACAAAGAGAAATAGCTAAGTTTGCTTCATGGCATTTTGTTTTGTTTTTCAGGCCAATGACAAACTAATCAGGCCTCCAAACAGCCATTCATTCAGGAATTAAAAGTGCAATTCACATCACATATAAGTAGAAAGAGTTCAAACAGATCTAAGCAACACAGACAGATTGCCACCAAAGCCTCCAGTGACAGCCTCGTTCTCTTCCCAAATTTTAGGATTCCAGCTTAATGCATACATTGGTTTGCAGAGCCCACTAGGAAACACTGACTCAAGGTGAAGCTGTAGTGCCTGGGGCTATGACTCACATGGATACAGTGCTTCCCTGGCATACCCGGGACCTAAAGTAGATTCTATCACCACATAAAATTGGTCATGGTAGCTCATGCCTGTCATCTCAGCACTCAGGAAGTAAAGGCAAGAAATCAAGAGTCAAAGTAAGCCTCTGTTGGAGAGGAGAATATTATCTTCAGGTGTGTGACTTTTGTTTCCGCTGCATTTAACTCTGTGAAGTTGTATTACTGCGCCTGTCTAGGACCTAATGATCCTGATAAAAAAGACGAGTGGTCAATAGCAAGGCAGGAGCAAGGATAGCCAGGGCTGGCAGACAGTAGAAATAGAAGACGAAATGAGGAAAGAGCAAGAGAACAAGGAGAGAAGGACATCAGGGGCCAGCCACCCAGTCAGTCATGGAGTAAGAAGGAAAGAAAGGTATACAGAAATAAAAAAAGATAAAAGCCCAAAGGCAAAAGGTAGTTGGGATAATTTAAGTTAAAAAAAAAAAAGAGCTGGCAAGAAATGAGCCACACTAAGGCCAGGCATTCATAACTAAGAATAAGCCTCCATATGTGATTTATTTGGGAGCTGGGTGGTGGGCCCCCCAAAAGCCAAGAGTAAAATATCTTACAACAAGCCTCAGCTACATAGTCAAGTCTGAAGCCAGCCTGGGCTACATGAGACCCTGTCTAAAATAGTAAAGGTCGGGGAGGGTGGGTAAATTTTTTTATTTATTACGATTCTTGTTGCTGTTACTATTGGAATAATATTAAATGCAGAGACCTGTGCCTGCTAAGCCAGAACTCCACCACTGTGCCAATTTGCTCAGGTTTGCCTTAAAGTCACTCTGTAGTCATAAAAGGTCCACAAAATGTGATCCTCCTGCCTCAGCATCCCAGATATCTAGAAAGACAGACAACACCAACACACCCAGCTAGTGATATAATTTCATCTATAATTCTGAAATAAAGGACAAGTTATAAAACAAAGAATATACATCATTAAAGACAAAATAAATGGTGTGTGTGTGTATGCAGCTATGAACACCCATGCAAAGCATACGAATCAGAAGATATAAGGTGTCTGCTCTATCCCTTTCTACTTTATTTCCATAGAGAGAGTCTCTCAGTGAACCTAGAGCTAAGCTGGCAACCAGCCAACTCTGGTCATTCTCCAGCTCCCATTCCCCCCAGACATAGAGTACAGAGGTACGCATGGCCATACCTGCCTTTTTATGTGGATGCCCGGGATTTGAACTCTGGCTCTCACACTTATCAGCAAATGCTTTTAGCCACTGAACCACCTCCCCAACCACTATTTGTAGGACTTTTTCTTTAAGTGATGGGGCTGGTCAGTCACGCTACATGCATAGGCTTTAACTGTGAGGCACACCTCCAGCCCCCAATTATTTTTAAAAAGTTAGTAAAAATAACCAGTAAGAAATATGAAAATGTACTCTTAGTGATTTTACTACTTTTCCATTTGACAAGAAGCAAGTGAAGGGAGGAGGAGGCATTCATTTGGGTTCACAGCTTGAGGGGATGCAGCCTACTGTGGAGGAGAAGGCATGGCAGCTGGCAACTGCAGAGTGGCAAGTGTGTGCAGCCAGGAACAGGAAACAGAGAAGACAGGAAGTGCGACCACGCAATAAAACCTCAGGACCCATCTCCAACAAGTCACATCCATCCTTCCCAAACTGAGACCCAGGGGGAAAACATGTGAGTCTATCAGGAATGCTGTGTCTTCAAACCACAATAGAAATAAACACAATTTGAAAAATAGTTTGAGGCCAGCATTGGGAACCTCTAGAGACAGAACTGGCAGGGTGGCTTGAGTCGAAGAGTTCAAGACCAGCAAGGGAACCACCCACACAGCTTTTCAGTTCCATTTCTGCTGCTGGGGCTAAATGCTAGACAACAGCAGCTCAGGGAAGCAGGGGTTTATATGGCTCACGGTTCCCCCATGGATTCCCCCATGGGCCAAACCGATGTAGAGAGTCCCTTGGTGACACTCTCTTCCTGGGTAAGTATAGGTTGTGTCAAGCTGACCAACCGTCACTGGACAGTGGTGGCACAGGACTTTAATCCCAGAAGCAGAGGCAAGAGAATCTCTGTGAGTTCAAGGCCATCCTGGTCTACAAGAGCTAGTTCCAGGACAGACTACAAAGCTACAGAGAAACCCTGTCTCGGAAAAAAAAAAAAAAAAGAAAGAAAGAAAAAGAAACCAACCATCACAGACACCATACCCAAAAATATATAAATAGAAAAACAAGTAGATATAAAAATATTTTAAACCTCTGATTCTTCCTTCTCTGAAACAAAAGCTGTAGTATATAATTGTACAACCAAAGAGGCTTGCATGCCATGTCTCTTAGATGCTTTCTGAAATTTAAAACATGGCCTAGAAAACCAAAGGAAGGTTAGCTCAGTGAATAAAGGACAAGCCGCCAAATTGAGAAGACCTGAGTTCAACCCGGAAGTCATGGTTTTTAGGGGTAGGAGGAGATAACAACAGTGATGACACGTGACACCAACAAAGACAGGCATGGTGGCATGTGCTTGCAATCTCAGCACTGGGGAGACAAAAACAAAAAGGCCCTGGAGTTTGATGCTCAGCCATGCTAGCTTAATTAGTGTGCTCCAAGTTCAGTAAGAAACTCTGTCTCAAAAGCAAGTTAAAGGATTGGATCACTGGCTGTTTTTCCAGAGGACCTGGGTTCAATTCCCAGCACCCACATGGCAGCGCACAACTGTCCATAACTCCAGTTCCAGGGATCTGATGCCCTCTACTGGCCTCTGTGAACACCAGGCACACACGGTGCAGATATGCCTATGAAATACTCATTAACATAAAAATGTATTTTAAAAATAAAATGAGACAGAGGCACCTGAGGAAAAACAACATCTAAGGTTATCCTCTGGCCTCCACGTGCACACACACATATGTACACATACAAGACGGATAGACAGAGAAACAGAAACTCCTGCTGAGCATGATGACCCACATCTGTAATCTCAGGTATGCCAGAAACTGAGACTGGAAGATCACCGGAGCCCAGGGGTTCAAGGCCACTGAGCCAGACAGTGAAATGCCAAGTCAATCAATCAATCAATCAATCAATATTTAAAAATAAAGTGCCAGCAAGACGGCTCAGCAAGTAAAGATACTTACAACTAAGTCTAATGGGAATTAACTCCTCAACCACTAGGACCCACATGACAAGAGAGAACTGATTGGCTCCTACAAATGGTCTTCTGACATCCACAAACACATGCCTTAGCATGATCTCCCACGCCCACATGCACACACGCCTTAGCATGATCCCCCCAAATGCACCTGCCTTAGCATACCCCGTCACCCCTGCACACACATACTATATATATATAAATAAATATAAGCATACATTATGACGCACACCTGTGATCCTAGGGCAGCATAGGGAGATAAAAGCTAGATGATTAGGCATTCAAAGCCAGGCTCCAATGCAGCGAGTTCAAGGCCAGCCAGGTCACATGAGACTATACCATACACACAAATTACACGTTTAAAAAAATACAAAGCTGAACCCTCCCAGCACCGCTGCTTCATATCTGTCTCTGGCTTCCAGAAAAAAAATGAAGTTAAGGAAAGAGGGGAGACCCTCTGGGCAGATGTCAGCAATATTGCAAAACCCATTTCCTGCCCCTCAACACCAGTCTTTGTCAAAAACAATAAAAAGAATAGAAGGAACACAGCCTCCAGATGGCAGATTCAAAATCCCTTATTAGATTTCAAACAAAAACTACTACAGTCATACTTCTAACGTGACACAGGCCCGTTAAATACAAAGATGAGTCACAGCACTCTTCTAAAGTCTGTCTGACATCACCCCAAGTCATCCTGGCTTTTCGGCAAGCTCACACTGAGGCCAGAAATAGACAGGAAGGCCATAGGGCAGGTGGACTGACAGGTCACACTCAGCCCTGGGCGAGAGCTAGAAAACCCGGACTGTAAAACCACAAACACAAGAAGAGAGAAAGAGAAAGTGGTTTTGTAAACACATGCCCTGGCAGCCCCACAAAGCCAGGCGTCTGGGCTGAGAATTCTTCCTCCATTTACTGGAGGAAATTAGTATCTTCCCTTGGACAGCAGCATACTCTGAATTTGAATTTAGAGTTCACCTCCTGCTTTTGCTCCTGTGGAACTTATCCTCTGAAGTCGACTGGACAGTCAGCTACCAAAAAGCCACACACAATTCTTCAACTACAGAACCTCTAGCTCACATATTGAGGCCATTACCCAAAAAGAAAACTTTATAGAGTATGGGGGGGCACTCTGAGGATGTGGCTCAGGTGATAGCGTACTTCCCTAACATGTATAAGGACCTGGATTCCATCCTCAGCATAAAAAAAAAAATGGGCCTGGTGGTTCATGCCTATCATCTCAGTACTCAGGGGTGGAAGCAGGAAGATCAGAAGTTCAAGGTCAGCCTCAGGTACTGGGCCAGCCTCAGCTGCGTGGAGAAAGTCTGTCTGAAAAATCCAAAGGCTAGCAATAAACTTCAGTGGTCGAGTACTGACCTGGCAGGCAGGGGAACCCTGGTTCCACCCCAGTACAACATAACTCTGGGTGTATCATGTACACCTGTCAACCCTGCACTGGAGAGATGGAAGATCAGAAGTTCAAGGCCAGTCTAAGATACCTAGGAATTTCAATGAAAACTTGAGCTACCTGAAACTCTATCTAAATTAAAAATATGAAACCTTTTAAAGCCCATCAGAAAAAAAACTTCAATAACCCACCACACTGAGGATTAGTTTTAATCAACAACCTTACACAACTAAGAGTCACCAGCAAAGAGTCTCAATGAAGGATTGTCTACAATAGGATGGCATGTATATGTGTGTGTTTCTGTGTATGTGTGTGTGTCTGTGTATGTGTGTGTCTTTATCTGTGTCTATGTCTGTGTGTGTATGTATGTCTATGTGTATGTATGTGTATATGTGTGTATGTCTATGTCTGCCTAGGTCTATATGTGCATGTTTGTGTCTATGTGTGTCGGTGTGTATGTGATCTATGTGATGTGTGTGTTTATGTCTGTGTATGTGTGTATATCTATGTGTATATATGTGTGTCTGTGTGTTTGTCTATGTCTGTGTATGTCTACGTCTGTGTCTATGCCTGTATGTTTGTGTGTATATATGTATGTGTGCCTGTGTGTGTGGTCCCATGGGGACTATGCTAACTAAGTTAATTGATATAGGAAGATCTTGCCCAATATAGGCAGCATCATTCCCTAAGCAGAGGATCCTGAACTGCACATTAGAGAAATGGAGCGGAGTAAGCAAGCAGCAAGCATTTCTCTCTGCTCTTCACCACAATGTGATGCTCAGCTCTTTGAAGCTCCTGATTTGACTTCCCCATGATAAAGGACTGTCGCCTGGAATGTAAGCTGAGCTAAGTCTTTTCTCCCTGGTTACTTTTTGTCATCATATTTTATTGCAGCAACAAAAATGAAACTGAGAAACAGTGAAAGTTCATTTTCTTCAACCCTAAAAATCAGTGACTCAACCCACTCAACGAGAGAAAGTGCAATCAAAACAAGAATCTGCCTCCTCCTCCCAAGTGTCTACATCCTCAAGTCAGTTCACTTTTATTAAACCTATTTCAATAAAGTGAAAGGTTTTCCAAAAACCTGTTGGAAAATAAAATAACCTATGGAATAAGGATAACTTGGAGTAACTATGAAAGCAAAACAAGATGGTTGATGTAGCATAACTGAAAGTACTACTTTCATGGCAATGGGGAACAAAATAATATTTAGATCTCATCAGGGACTCCTGAGACAACAATGAAAACAAGAAGATACGTATTCAGGACTGATGAGAGCAGCAAAAACCAAACCATGAGTGAACTCGTGGCCTTAAAAGTTTTAATTGCATTAGAAGAATGAAATTAGCCCTGGAGGTGTTGCTCAGTAGTAAGTGGCCCTACCTAGACTTGCCCAGTGAGGAGCTGGGGGCACGGCTCAGGGTAGAGCTTCAAATGCAAGGCCCTTGGTTAAACAAAATAAGATTGTTTTATTTGTTAATTTCACAATTTGGAATTATTCCAAAAATGTTTAGAGATGTAATGCCTTCTAAAAGCTTTACACTAAAGGTGGGATTTAAAAAGAACAAAACTAAAAGCATAGGTTAGAATAACCATGAAGTGAAAAGAATTATGTTCACAGCAATTACTGGGTTATTAAAACACAGAACTGATGAATAAATCCACGATCTTCAAGACTCTCAGCTCTCAACTGGGTTTAAGGAGACTACACAAACACAACTATGCTACACTGAATAACACGCTCTCAATTTAGAAAACTCACTAATTCTACGAAACTAAGAACCACAGAAATTGACCAAAAGATCTAACAATGGATTTTTTAAAAAGTAAAAAAAAAGATTTTAGCCTAATCTCAACAAACACCTTGTATTTAAAAAAATACTCAAAAATTCCTTCCCACAAAGATTTTAAAACCATAACATTTCCCAAGAAATGACTCTGTTGTTCAAGGAGAAATTAATTCTGATGCTAAACTTTGCTAAGAACCTTTAAGATGGAAACTTGCCTAATTCGTTTTCTGTGACTAGGAGATCGGATAACAAAACTTAATGAAGAGATTGCAAAATGAAACAAACCAAAGACACAGCCCAATTTCACTCATGAACAGAGATGGCAAAAACCCAAGACTCAGAACAAAGCAAGCCTTGCCAGTCAAAGTCAATGCTATGCCAAAAAAAAAAAAAAAAAAAAGTTCAACAAGTGGCACCCCCAGGAAAGCAAGGATGGCTTTACCGTAGAAAACCCTTAAACATGACTGTCAGGTGACAGATACCATTGCTAAAGAGATAATGAGTCTTGAAGCCCTAAATTCTGTACTCAGCCTGGAGCTTGCCAAGTAGACTAGGCTGACCGGCCAGAAAGTCCCAGTGAACCACCTGTCCCTGCCGCCCCAGAGTTCAGAGTACAAGCATGGACCACCATGTCCATCTTTTTGTCCACATGGTCTGATGGATAGTGTTAACTATCCACTTGACACAATCCAGAATCACTTGGAAGGATATCTCAGTGACAGACTGTCTAGATTATACTGGCCTGTGAGCAGGTATGTAAGAGATCGTCCTGATTATAATTAAGTGGGAAGACTACAACTGTGGGAGGCATCATTCCCTAGGCCTGGATCCTAGACTGAAGGACACTGGAGAAAATGAGCTAAGCACAAGCGTGTACACATTAATTCATTGTTCTCTGCTCCTGTCTGTGGATGCAATGTGACTGACTGAGTCCTACTACTCAGTGACAGATGTAGCCTGAACTAGGAGCCAAATAAAGCCTTTCTCCATTCAATTGCCTTTGTCAGAGTTATTTTATCACAGCAATGGGAACTGAACTAAGACGCAAGGGCTCTGGGGATCAAGCTTAAGTCCTCTTTACTGGCTGAGCTATCTTCACAGTCCCCAAGATTTCTATGAATGGCTACAGTCTACAAGTCTAGAAGATGAACTCAGGATGAGGATTTTCCCCATCTCCATCTGTACCCCACGTCCTGTCCACCGCACCCATTCTGCTCTGCTGAGGCTGTTTCTCAGAGGAAAGGTCAAGAAGGAACAAAAACATTCCTGGTTCTTGGTCACCCATAGAGGGACACTCTCAGCCCTGGCCAGTTTCTACCCTTTCCTGGTTCCTCCTCTCACTAGAAGAGTCTCTTTGTTGAGTTCCATTTTCTCAAGCGACTCTTTATTCTTGGACTGTCAGGAGCACAGACACAGAATAAACAGTGTTGTGCTTCATATTAGGGGGCGTGTGTTATTCACTTTACTCACAGGGGAGGACAGGCTCACTCTGGCTCACAGTTGCAGGGAGCAGTCCATCACAATTGGGAGCCATGGCAGCAGGACTGTGAGGTGGCTAGTGAATGCTAACACACAGCTCACTTTCTCCCGGTTAGACAGTCCAGGATCCAAAGACAGGGAATGATCATTTCTCAGTGAGGGTGGATCGCCCACCTCAGTTAATGCAATCTAGAAGTGTCACCATAAACACACCCAGAGGTTTGTCACTAGGTGAATCTAACCCTGTCAAGTTGAAAATATTAACCATCACAAGAGGGGAATTCAAATTGAAAAGAATAAAATGTAATAAATAGTTTACTTTCCCCAAAGAGAAGCTATCAGGGATGAGGAGATGCACACAGAAGTTTGTATAGTGGGTCATGGCCTGTAATCCAGGCACCGGGGGTCAGGGGAAGTAAAACCAAGGCTGAGGATATAGCTCAGTGATAGAACATTTGTCTAGCATGCATAAGACCCTGAGTCTGAACTTCAGCCCTACAAAAATTACTTATGAAATAAAAGTAAAGGAATGACACAGACAAGATCTGGAACACAGATGTTTGCAGAAGCTCTATTTCAAGTAACTAAAGGGGGAAAACATCACAAATGTTGATAAAGTGGTAAAATTGATAGGAGCCATATGATGAAATACTATCCAGCCATTAAAAAAATCAAAACTTAATGAAATTACTATGTGAGTGAATTTTGAGAACATTGTTCTTAGAAAAAGAAAAGAAAGAACATAGAACAAGCTACATATTATCTGATTCTATGAACAAGAAATGTCCAGAACAGTGAATTACACAGCCTGAAAGCTAATTGCTCGCTGCCAGGAGTTGAGGGAATCAGGACAGGGGAGAGAATAATAATGGACATAGAATTTCTTTTGGGGGGTGATAAGAATGTTCCATAACCAGACCATGAGGAAGGTGACACTATATTATCAATATACTTTCTAAATATATTCTACCGCAACCAGAAGAAAGTGTTTTAGCCAGGAATGCTGGACTCCCAATGCTTGGAAGAATGAGGCAGGAGTATTGCCAAGAGTTTGAAGACAGTGAGACCCTATCTCAAACAACAAGAAATGTCCAACATCCATATCCCCTCCATTTAATGATAGTTCTAGCAGACCCAGGGAGAAAGACGCACACCGAGACAGCACACCACAGCTGAACCAAGGTCCCTGGCACCTCCCTGGGGCATGTCAAGTGTTCAGTGACAAAGAACAGATTTCACTTTCCACAGAGGATGACAGGGTGGGAAATAAGTGGTCAATGAATTTCATCAAGCCAAAGAAAAACCGGTTAGACCAGTTACCTAGTCACCAGGCAAGTCAGCCAGAAACATCTCTTTATAAGTATGCATTGACCTCTATCCAGTGTCTTCCATAAATGATTGGGACAATATTCTCTCAAAAGAAAAATGAAAAAAAAAATGAAGCTTTCCAGTGACATCCCAAAGAATCTTCCAGAAAAACAATCTTCCTCAAGACCCAGTAATAACACTTTTGGGTATATACCCAAAGGATGTTCAATCATACCACAAGGACATGTGCCTAACTATGTTCATAGCAGCATTGTTTTGTCATAACCAGAACCTGGAAACAACCTAAATGCCCCTTGATGGAAGAATGGATAAATTCTTCTGTGGGACATTTACACAATGGAGTACTACACAACAGAAAAAAATAATGACATCTTGAAATTTGCAGGCAAATGGATGGAGCTAGAAAACATCATATTGAGTGAGGTAACCCAGACCCAGAAAGACAATTATCATATGTACTTACTCATAAGTGGTTTTTAAACATAAAGCAAAGAAAACCAGCCTACAAACCACAATCCCAGAGAACCTAGACAACAAAGAGGACCCTACGAGAGACATACATGAATCTAATCTACATGGGAAATAGAAGACAAGATCTCCTGAGTAAATTGGGAGCATGCGGACCATGGGAGAGGGTTGAAGGGGAGGGGGGAGTTAGGGAGGGGAGCAAGAAAAATGTAAAGCTCAATAAAATCAATTTAAAAAATGGAAAAAAAAGAATCTTCCAGAAAACTCTGCACTTGTCAGATCTGTAAATCTGCATATTCACCATTAAAGATTTAACACTAGAGACAGGGGAGATGGTTCAGTTGGTAAAGTGCTTGCCTGCAAGCATGACGACCTGAATTTAGATCCCCAGAACCCATATAAAAAGTTGGAGGCACACAACTGTAATCCCAGCAATGGGAGCTAGAAGCAGGAGGATATCTGGGGCTTGCTGGCCAGCTAGTAGAACTAACTTGGTGAGCTCCAGTTTCAGTAAGAGAGCCTGTCTGGAAAAAAATAAATAAATAATACAGGTGGGCCAGCAAGATGGTTCAGTGGGTAAAGGCATCAAGTCTACCTAACCATCTGGGTTTGGTCCCTAGGGACCCACATAGTAGAAGGGAAGAACCAACTTCCCCAAGTTGTCTTCTGACCTCCACAAGCACACTGTGGTACACACGTGCTCCCGTTCACATACATTCTCTGTCTCTCTGTCTCTCTCACCACACACTCACACACACATTCCCATTTCACACATATGCTCGCTCTCTCTCTCTCTCTCACACACACACACACACACATGCACATACACTAAATAGAAAGATAAGAGAGAGAGAAAGAGAGAGAGAGAGAGAGAGAGAGAGAGAGGGAAGGAGGGAGGGAGGGGGAGAGAGAG
>NW_004949223.1:399999-436563 GCF_000317375.1 Microtus ochrogaster | reverse complement strand
GAGAGAGAGAGAGAGAGAGAGAGAGAGAGAGAGAGAGAAAGGGAGGGAGGGAGGGAGGGAAGAAGGGAGGGAGGGAGAGGGAGAGAGAGAGAGAGAGGATAAAGTTTTTAAGTTAGGCAGTTTAGGATTAACAACTAATAATAAAACATAATAATATACTGTAGTAAACATTGTGTAACTGTACTCTGTCTCTCCCTTCCTTCCTTCTTACCTCATCTCTCACGAAATACTTCTAAGCTTTCAGCTCTTACTTAAACCAGTGGCTCTCAACTAGTGGGTTATGACCCTTTGGGGGGTCACATATCAGACATTTACATTATGATTCATAACAGGAGCAGAATTATAGTTATGAAGGAGCAACAAAATAATTTATGGTTGTGGGTCACCACAACATGAGGAACTGTACTAAAAGGTTGCAGCATTAGGAAGGCTGAGAACCACCAACTTAAATCCTCTGCAGCTTCTCTTTGACATATGGAAATTATTAGTGTTATGGTTTTCATCTCTTTAAGAGACAAGCCATGCCCACTCCCGGCAACCCCTGCCCTCCTCCCACCATCTTAGATTCTGTCTGTTCCCTCTTGGTGCACACGCATCTCTTCTCTCTCAGGCCCTTCTCTGTCTCTCTCCTTTCTCTTCTCCTTCTTCCCCCAAACTTTCTCTCTCTCACTTTCTCTCTCTCCACTCCCTCTAAGTAATAAATATCCAATTCTATTCTGTACAATGTGTCTGCCCATGTGCCTTCTACCCTCTGCCTGCTCACACCCACCCGCCTCCCTGGGACCATTCTGCTGGGGATATCTTGCAACCGCTCTGGGGTCCGGCAGCAGTCTCTGCCTGGGACTAGCTGCTCTGCAGGCCACTGGGGATCTTGCAGCATTTTAAAAATTAGTATGCCTATTTAAGCCTTGGAACTGAAACTCAGTAAAATGAGTGTTATTTGAAAATGAGCACAGCGCAGCCCATGCAGCAAAGATAGCTATCAACTGACTAACGGGAATGTAGCGTAACCTTATGGAAATGCTGGGCAAAGTTACAATCATACCACAGAAGGGATGGTGCAAAGTTTTGTCAATCTACTTAAAATGGTGCACTTTAAAATGTGAATTCTAAATTCTAGGAGCTTGGGGATTTTCTGATACGTGGGAGGGGCACACATGCACACGTGCTTGCACGCATGTGTGCACCCATGCATATTCATGTGTATGATGGTGTACATGTGTCCAGGTGAGCATATTCGTGTGTCCTTGCATGAGAGAGGAAGAGTCTATAATACATAATCTTGGGCGAGATGGGTGCTGTGTAAATGTCCTTAAGAGAGTCATGTGACTCATGGTCCAACACCTTTTAGGTAGTCTCTTTACTCACTATTCCACTCTCATTGTTCAGAACCTTTGTTTCTACTCCTAACTACGTCATTGATCTATTCATTGCACTCAAAACACAAACAAGAACCTGGCTACTTCAACAGATACACAGGGACTCTGATCTGCTCTGTGAAACCATGCAGGGCACAGGTGAGTACAAACCTACCTCCCATCCCAATCTAAACCACCTCCCATCCTCCCTCACTGTATCTAGACCACAACCCAGCTCCAGCCCAAAACTCAAAAGGCCCCAGAAAATCCAAGCCCAAAGGTGGTCTTGCATTCTATCGAGTCTATTACTATCACGCACCTTCCTCTAGATCATTGCTCCGCAACTCTTTGTCCCTGAGTTGCCAGTATTCTCAAAATATCCCCAAAGGTAATGTTTTCGTCCCCCCAGTCATCTATCTTCTCCACTGTCTCCTCCCTGTGACTTCCAGGTTTTGTCAGTTTGACACAAACTTAGATATAACTGGGAAGGCAAACTCTTAGTTAAGAAAAATGCCTCCATGGGGAATGATTGATGTGGGAGGGCCCAGCTCACTGCAGGTGGTGCCAAACCCTAGGCTTGTGGTCCTGGGTTCAATAAGAAAGCAGCCAGTGATCTGTGTTCTTCCACAGTCTCTGCATCATCTCCTGTCTCCAGGTTTCTGCCTTGTGTTCCTGGCCTGACCTCCCTAGATAACAGACTACAAACTATAAAATGAAATAAACCCTTTCCTCCCCAAGCTGCTTTTGGTCAAGGAGTTTATCACAACAATTGAAAGTTATCTAAGACATCCCCCAACTCCTATTACCCAAGAGTAGTCCTCAGAAGTTCCCATAAAAACCTCACCCACAAGTCCCATTGCTCCTTTGAGCTCGGATAGGGGTAAAAATAAATAACACTTCCTCCTCTCTCTCCTCCTACCCTTTGTGTGCTAACCCATAAGCCACCCACTCCTTTTCTCCCATTCACCAATCCTTCCCAGGGAATTTTACAACATGCGAATGAGGTCACTGAAGCCATAAACAGCTAATGAACTGCTCTCTTGGATATCAAAACACAATAAAAGCTAGCACTCAGAACAGAAATGCCCCAGGTACAGGAGAGGGAGGCAGAAACAATAACAGCCACAGGAAGGGGAGACTTTTTCTTTCCTTCTTTCTTTTCCCCCTTTCTCTCTTTTCCTTCCATTTTTTTTCCTTCTTTAGAATAGAATGTCTCCCAACTTCCCCTCTTGTCTCTTTGCTTCCTTCTTTCCTTTTTCTGGGGTTCAAGGTTTCACTTTGTAACGAGGGGTGGCCTCACATTTGCCACCCTCCTGCCTCAATCTTCCCAGAACTAGGATTACAGATGACTGCTATCACATCTATCTTGATTTCTGCCACAAACAGCATCAAGACCCACCCCCATGAGTCTCTAGGGGGCACAAAGTACCCCACAATGACTCATATCCACACAGAGTTCCCCAGAGTCAAGAGTGGAAGATTTTATACATGGTGATAGTTAAACAGAAATGTTTAACGGAGAACATCTTATGTGTAGAGACGATTTTAAGTATAAGACATGAAAAAGGCATGTAAAAATCAAGTCAGAGCCCCTGATTAGAAGGCCCTCTTGAGAGGCTGGTAGCATTGCCCAGTGGTACGGCTTTGTCCTCCCATACACAAGGCTTTGGGAGTCTGTCTTCAACAACACCATCACTCTCCAGTAGCTCTGAACATTCAGAATATTTTCTCCACTGAACAAGAAGAGCCACAGATGAAATTGACAAAAAGATTAACAAGGTTCAAAGAAGAAAATTACAGATTAGATTCTGCCAAACCCACACAGGTTCTCACACAAGGAAAGAAGGGAGCAGAGAAATCCTGAATGATAAACATGTTTTCAGAGACTCTGCCCTGAAATCAAACACAAGCAGAGATAAACAGTCACAGTATAAGCTTAGCACCCACCCGAGGACTTTCTGAAAGACGTTTTTAAACAACTTTCAAAGGCCAGTTCTCTCCATTCAAGGCTGGGAGTCCAGTCCACAGGTCCAACATTTCTGGAAAGCCATTTGGCAATCCAAATCAGGAGCCTCTGACCCAGAAATTTCCTTTCTGGAAAACAAGGCTAAAAGAAACAAACATGGAGCTGGAGAAATGGCTCAGCAGTTCAGAGCACTTGCTGCTCTTGCCAAGGATCTGGGTTCAGGTCCCAAACCCACAAGGCAGCTCACAACCATTAGAACTACAATTCCAGGGGACCCAACACCTTCTCCTGGCGTCTGTCTAAGGGCGCACATGTGATACACAGACAATCTTGAAGGCGGAACACCCATGTATATATAATAAAAATTATTTTAAAAAATAAAACTTGAACCCTAATGTTGAAATAAGAGCAGTGGGGCTGTGTCCCCAGCACCCCAGCCGCCTGGCTCGGCTAGCTTATGCCCCGAAATAATTACACACAAACTGTATTCGTTTAATCACTGCTTGGCCCATTTCTATCTAGCCTCTTCTAGGCTAACTCTCGCACCTGGACTAGCCCATTTCTAATCGTCTGTGTGTAGCACCCCAAGGTGCGCTTACCGGGACCTACGCCTACGTCCATCCTGGGTGGGAGCTTCATCGCGTGTGTCTGCTCGGGAGCAGGGAGCATGTCGTCTCTGTCTGAGGCGTCTTACCTCACTTCCTCTTCCTCCCAGCATTCTGTTCTGTTTACTCCACCCACCTATGTTCTAAGCTATGAGCCCAAGCAGTTTGTTTATTACTCAACCAATGAAATCAACAGATTGCTATATGACACTCCCACATCACCCTAAAACAGCCAAATTCTTTTTTTAAAAAATGAAATAATCTAAGTGCCTTATAACTCAGAAGGCTAAAGATATAGAGGCAACAGATCCTGAAGGGAGTGGAGAGACAGTTGAAAGGTAAAGGCATTTGCTCCTGCAGCCTGACTACCATAGTATGTGGACGAAGAAGACCAACTTCTAAAAGTTGTCCTCCAACTTCCATGTGGGCCATGGAATACAAGTGCATACTCATATACAGACACGCATGTGTACGCACGCATACACATACACACACACACACACACACACACACACACACACACACAAATAAAAATAAATAGATGTAAAAAATGCTACTTTCAAAGATGAATTTTTACACATTTCTTTTTCTGACTATCTCTTGCAAACTGACTTCTATAAGCAGATAAGAAAAATATGCTACGTCAAATACACACCCTTGCATGGTCTACTACTCAACCAAGCAGAGGCCCACAGGAACATTCACTATCCAGCAGGGGTGTGGCAAACAGCCCTTCCAAAAAATTTGCCCCCCTACTTATTTTGTAAATAAAAGTTTTTTGACATACAAGCCACACCCATGTCTTAACACCTAACTGTGGTTGCTTGCCTACTACAATGGCGGGGTTCAGTATACTCATTCACCTATCAGAGATTTCACTTCCCACAGTCTCAATAACCCATAGTCAACTGTAAACTACCAAATGGAAGATTCCAGAAATAATCAATTTGTGTTTTCAATCATGTACTTTTTGGAGTGGCACAATAAAATCTCAAGATGTCCTGTTCTGCCACACCTGATATACGAATCAACTTCAAGTATAAAACTAGTTGTTAAAACAATGATGATTATATTCAAATTATCATTATTTTACTTAACGGTGTCCCTCTAAGTGCAAAAGTGATGCTTGTTATTTTATTAGAGAATACCATTATAATTATTCTATTTCAGTATTGGTTATGGTTGTTAATCTCTTACCAAGTGACAGTATGTATGTGTGTGTCTGTGTGTATGCGTGTATCTGCATACACTACATGCAAAACTCTCAAAGGCCCAGGGAGCTGGATTTTCTGAGTGATATGGTGCTGAAAACTGAACATGAGTCTTCTAGAAGAGCAGAAAATGCTCTTAAATGTTGAGCCATACCCCAACTGCCTCCATTTATTTTTGTTATGGTATTCTATCATTGCAATAGAAAAGTATAGATATATATAAATACACACACACAAAAATGTACATGCACCACAGTGAAGTGTATCCCTCAAAGATAAGGAGGCAGTGAAGTGTATCCTTCAAAGATAAGGAGGCGAGGGGTGAGTGTATTGTTTTGATGGAAATTCTAGGGTTTGTACTCTGCAGCCTTCATCACCTAAACCTTTCCAGTGACCAGGAAGGAATGGCTTAGAACGGAGCTGCCTCCAGCATACCTTTCTGACAATGACTGTGTGTCCAGCACCGTTCCACAAACTGCCCATTGATGACGGTGGCAGGGCAGTTGGTCTTGCCCTTGGCAGTGCCTGGACAGACATCCCCACACTCCTCATTGTCATCTTTGTTCAGCACGATGTAGTTGTCCTCCACAGAATCCAAGATCCGAGACCAGTCAATGGTAGCCAGGTAACAGAGCTCATTATTCTTCTCAATGCGGACAGAGCCCCGGGTGATGTTCATGAGGTTGTAGAGCCCCAGCTCCTTCAAGTGGACCATCTCAAAGATGACCAGGGCATAGTTGAAGAAGAGGCGGGAGCCTCGGATGACTGTAAGGTTGGGGAAGAGGTCTTTCAAACTCTCCAGGCCATAGACACGGAAAAGAAGCAGGTAGTCTGTGATCATGATGAGTTTGGGGAAACTGAGGTCTCGGAAATCTTCGGGTCTGGTTTTGAACATCAAGAGGATCTGCAGATGGCCCTCGATGACTGAGCAGTTCTCCAGCTCGTGCAGCCTGGTCAGGTTGTTCCTGATGTCCATGCCAGGGCACACTAAAGGGCAGACAACAGAAGCAAAGTAGATGAGTCAAGGACTAGAACAGCCAATGAGGCCAGAGTCAGAACGACAGCAGTGTTTGCTGTACAGGCATGAAGACCTGACGCCCATGCCCAGGACACACGCAGTAAGCTGGTACAGCAGCATGTGTCTATGAGGGCTGGGGGCATGCAGAGATAGACAGATTCCCACAGCTTATTGGGCTACTTGTATCAACGAACTCCAGGTCAGTAGAATACCCTGCCTTAAGAAATAAAGTGGAGGGCTTCTATGGAACAGTTGTCACTTGAAGTAGACTTCTGGTCTCTAACACACACACACACAGGGGCTATATATCCTAGAGCACTCTAGGTCAGCATTATCACAGAGTCTCCTGCAAATCTATGCTCACTGCTGCTCTGCTCACAATAGCTATATGTGAAAGAAGTTTAAATGGATAAATAATAAAGAAAATGTGGCACATACTGTAATATAGACATCTTCTCAATAGCCAAGTTATGAAACAAGCAATTGATAGATGAGAACTAGACTGTGGCTCAGCTGGTAGACCACTTTCCCAGCATGCATAAAGCCCCTTCGTTCCATTCCTAGCACATACTGGATATGGTGGTGCACACCTATAATCCCAGCATTTAGGAGGCAGGAGACAGGAGGTTCAGGAGTTGAAAGTCATCTTCAGCTACATAGCAAGTAAGAGGCCAACCTGGGCTATTTGAGACCCTGTCTTAAAAAATAATGATAATAACAAATAACAAAGAAAATATGGCATGTAGACACAATGGAGTATTAGTCAGTCATACAGAATGAAATAGTTACATATATTATATACATGCATGACAGAAGCAGAAAGGAAAGCAGTTGAGGTAAAGAAACATGCATGTAGGCAGAGATCCAAGTAAGAATAATGGGGCAGGCAGGGGTGATGAGCAAGGTACAGTCATATAGACACACAAAATGACATAGCTTGAAACCCATTCTTCAGTATGCCAACCAAAAAGCTTAATGAAGGAAAAAGCCAGGACTCCTTTCCAATCTTCCTGGCTATTAACAGAGACAGTGCCACGGTCAACGTGAGCAGGTGTGTCTCTTCCACATCCAGATTTCGTGAACTTTGTAGAGTTTCCCAGGAAAGGATGATCTGCTCCAGGCTTTGAGAAGCCTCTATATTGGTTCTCCACTGACTATACCAGCAGACATTCCCACCAACAGTATGTAAGAGCTCCCCTTCCTTAATATTCACATCATTCTGATGAATAGCCATCGCCATAAATGTCCATCAATGAATGAATAGATAACGATATATGGTGTGCTAGGGGTGGTGGCAACTTGTAACCGCAGTGATCAAGAGGCTGAGGCAGGAAGATTATGAGTATGAGGATAATCTGGGATACATGGACTAGGCTGAAGGACATGGTTCAGATGTAGAGCCCCTGCCTAGACTCTCCTAATGAGGGCTGGGATGTGGCTTAGGGGAAGAACCCCTGCCTAGAATCTCCCAGTGAGGGGCTGGAGGTCTGGTTCAGGGATAGAGTCCCTGCCTAGAGTTCCCCAGTGAGAAGATGGGAAAGCTACAATTAGGGCCAGTGCCAGCTTTGTGGTCACCCACTGTGGGCTCTGCATTTCAGATCCCTAAGCCAGCCCCAATGAATGGCTTTCCCTGTAAAGCAACCATGCCTAAATAATTCCTTTCAAAAGGCAAAGAACATAATTCCTTTGGCTGCCCAGTTAGAAGCCTTAACATAATCATAACCCTATCTATGAAGCAATCGACTGACAGGAGGGTTGAGTAAGACATCAAGTGCAGAGGAAAGGGCAGCCGACCCCAGCCCAGGGCCCCTGAGCCTCAGCATGGAAGCTCTTCACGAAGTGACTGACAGGAAAATGTACTCATATCAGAACAGGGCAAGGAAAAACTGAATGTCTTTGTTTTGTGTTCACCCACCTCCCTGGCTGGCTCTGCTTCCTTTGCCTGCCCTCCTGGCTGCCAATCAAGGTCTAATTACCTTTTACCTGGGTGTGGCAAGAGCTTCCCAGGAAACCCAACCTCCATCTCTTTGCTCAAACACAAAGGGAGTGCTGATTCTCCTAAGGGTGGGTGGCCTGCCAAGTTCCCACCCCCTCCACGCCTTCCCATGGTCCTGCACGCCTGGCAATCACAGTCCTCGATATTCCTAAAAACCCTCCCACCCCTTAAGCCATGTGCACTGGCTAGTTTTTGTCAACTTGACACAAGCTTGAGTCATCTGGGAAGAGAGAACCTCAGTTTAGAAACTGCCTTCATCAGACTGCCATAGAGGCAAGCCTGTGGATTGATATGGGAGGAGCCAGACCACTATGGGCCTCCCCAAGGTGGGTGGACAAAGAAAGCCAGGAAGAGTAAGCTAGTCAGCCCTGCTCCACCAAGGTCTCCACTTCAGTTCCTGCCTCTGGGTTCCTGCCTTGAGTTTCTGCCTTGACTTCCCTTCATGACAGACTAGGTTGTGAAGGTAGCTGTTGGTCATGGTGTGTTTATCAAAGCAACAGCAAACAAACTAGAACACCATGCTAAGCAGCTACTCTCTCAATAGCTACAAAACTCCCTGTCCCCAATGTCAGAAGGGCCCAGGCACTGAATGGTATGCAATAGGTGCTCAGCTCACGTCACCTGTGTTGATGTGTATTTTCCCTCAAATATGTAACATACATCTCTGCGTGAGTCTGTTTATGCACTCACAACCCCTACCTTCACTCCCAGCAAAGGACAAAGGTGTCATTCTTCCTCACATGCCTTCCACTATCTTTTTGAGACAGTTTCTCTCTGACCTGGAGCTTGCTGAGTGGGCTAAGTTAGGGAGTCAGTGAGCCCCAGGACTCCATCAGTCTCTTCCACCCCAGCTATGATTATAAGTATAAGCTGCCACTCCTGGATTCTTGGCTTCTGGGGAACTAATTTAGTTCCTCGTACTTGCAAGGCAAGTTCTTTATTGACTGAGCTGTCTCCCCACTTCTATTTTAATCTTCCTCATCTTCCTTGTCTTCCTCCTCTGTCCCCATGCTCCCGAGGAAAAGGCAAACAGCTTACCAGCTAAGCTACCTCCCCAGCTCCTGCTGGCTACTCCCAGCCTCAACCTCCCAAACCCTCAAATCACAGGGGCCCCACCACACTCTGCTTAGCTCCAGGCCATGATCCCTTAGAGCCACTCAGAAGCCACCCACTCCAGCAGCCCTCCCTGACTGCCCTTCATGTGAAGACCTCTATGAGTCTCCCCTTCTTTGTGTTCCTTCTATACAAGTTAGCATTTGTCAGAATCAAACTCCTTAGATAGCATTCCCTACCAACCAGAGCCCTCTCTACCCATACAACCCGTTTATTTTATCCCAAAACATTCAATATCTTTGAGGCAAAGAGACTCTTACCCTGGAGCCACTGAGATGGCTCATCAGGTAAAGGTGCTTCTACCAAACCTGACAACTGGAGTTCGATCCCTGGACCTCACACAGCAAAAAGAAAGAGACATTCTCTAACCTCCATATGCACACCGTGGGATATACATACATACATGTGCACACACGTGCATGTATGCATGAACATGCATGTACACATACACATACCAGCTAAGATAAAAGGAACAGATAGCTTGAGCCTGGCAAAATAATGAATCCCTGTCTCAAAATGAAAGACTCCAAGCTGGAGAGATGGCTCAGTGGATGAAATGCTGCCTTGTAAGCCTGATTCCATCCCTTGGTAGTGAGCACTTAGAATTTCTGCACTGGGAAGGTGGAGATAGGGGTTCCGTGGAGATAACTGGCTAGCCAGGCTACCAAGGTCCAGGACAGCGACAGACCCTGTCTAAAAAATAAATAGGGTGTCTGAGGGACACCCAAATTTTCCATTTGACCTCCACATAGATGTGCAGATATGTGTAAGTATATACACACTACACACAGGCATGCACACATACACACACATGCACACATGCAAATATACATGAACACACACACACACACAAAGGGATAGGGAATCTAATCTGAGAATGACTCACAAAAGACGCAAAAGTGACTTGGGGAAGTACATCCTAAAGCTCTTGGATTTGGTGTTCTTGCTTCATAACCCTCACAGAGCATATTAAACTCTATTAGAAGAAAAGCCACACACTTATTCATGAGGAAGTTAGAAGCCCCAGCCCTGGGCAAGAGTAAAACTGCCACCCTGCCCAACACACTTGGCAGCCAGGCTCGGAGCAGAGCAGAAGGCCCCCTGCAGTGGTGAAGCCTGGGCTGGGAGACAGCTTTGAAGAGACCAGTACACCAGTTCAAATTCCACATAGTCGCACCAAGCAGATCTGAGGTTCCTGACACCTCAATGGTTTTCAAGCATGGATATATTGACAGGCAGAGACCCATAGACATACTGTGTCAATATTACTCTTGATTGACAAGTGGACAGGATCTAGAAGCACACAGGGGACAAGCCTGTGTTGTGAGGAAGTCTCTACACTGGGCTAACTGAAATAGGAAGACCTACCCTGAAAGTGGGCAGTGCCATTCCACGGGCTGGGCTCCTGGACTAAATAGAGAGAGCAAACAGTGTTACAAAAACTAGTCAAAGGCTAGGGAAACAGCTCGGGGGTAACACACTCATCCTGCAAATGTGAGGAGCAGAATTTTGATCCCAGCACTCACAAAAATGATAGACAGGTATGACAGCCTGCCTATAATCCCAGCACTTGGGAGATGAAGAGGAGGAGGCCCAGAACAAGCTGGCCTGATAAACTAGACATGCAATATCGGCCTCTGCTCTCCACACATTTGCACAGATACATGCACTCACACATGCTAACACGCATGTACATATCTTTTGCACAGATGCAAAAGAGAAAAAGGCTTAGTAAAGTCCTTGCTGAACAAACATGAAAAGCTGTGTTCCATCCTCAAAACCCGCATATAAAAAGCAAGCACAGATGCATACACATGAGAGTTCTAGTGCTCGGGAGACAGACACAGGAAGACCCTGGAGGCCCACAGGCACGCCAGCCTACCTTAAACAGTGAACTACAGGTTCAATGAGACCCTGCCTCAAAATAACAAGGTGGACAGCACCTGAAGAATGACACAAGGATGGTCTCTGGTATATTGCTGTAATAACGGCACAAGTGCTTTGGGAGTAACCAACCACTATCTGAATAGATTTAAGGCCCACTCCATAAGATGGAATCCATACCTGAGACTAGATCGATCACGGTCCCAGGGAAAACCTAATAAATAATTCTGCTAAAGGAATACAGCAATAAAATCACTCCTATAACACACTCAGTGCCTTACTCAGCCATCATCAGACAAATTTCCTCTTGCAGTAGATGGGAGACCGGCAACTACACAATATGTAGAGACTGAGGACACTTGGAACACTCAGTCCTAAATGGGATGTCACACCCCTCCCCACAGGAATCAGGAAGCTAGGCGGAAGAGAGCACAAATAGACTGTAGGAGTCAAGAGGTGATGGACAACTCCAAGAAAACAGTGTCTTCCAAACACAATAGGACAGGAGAACACATAAACTCTCAGAGACCATAGCAGTATGCACAGGGCCTACACAGGTTCAATCCAGACTGAGTCCCAGCACTGAGAGGGGGAACTGGAAACAGGCTCCCACTTCTAACCAGGAAAAAAAGTCATCAGCAATTGATGCACCCACTGACAAAGGAAAAACGAATTATCCCTGCTGGATTATCACTGAGTATATTAACCACACTTCAGGGTACGTCTCATGCCCAGGAGTAGTTGGCCAACACAAAACAAACTCAAAGGTATTTTTGCAAACTTTTTTTTTTTGTCTCTTTGCTTTGTTTGGGCATTTTCTGTCTTACTGGTCTTTAGTTTGTTTATTTTGACTTTCATTTTTCTGTTTTTGTGGGGTTTGTTGGAGAAGTTATTTTTTGTATGGTTTTGGTCTGTTTTTTAAAGAGAAAAAACATGAAGTTGAGTGGGGGGTCAGAGGTGGGAAGGATCTGGTAGAAACTGAAGGGAAAAATCATGATCAAAATATATTGAATTAAAATTTTTTCGTTGTGCTCGCTTCGGCAGCACATATACTAAAATTGGAAAGATAAAATTGGCCCCTGCACAAGGATGACATGCAAATTCATGAAGCATTCCATATTTTTAAAAAAAATGGAGTACAGACCTAAACAGAGAACTCTCAACAGAGGACTCTAAAATGGCTGAAAGACACTTAAGGAAATGCTCAACATCCTTAGTCATCAGAGAAATACAAATCAAAACAACTCTGAGATTCCATCTTACACCTGTAAGAATAGCCAAGATCAAAAGCACTGATGACAACTTATGCTGGAGAGGTTGTGGGGAAAAGGGAACACTTCTGCATTGCTGGTGGGAATGCAAGCTGGTGTAACCCCTTTGGATGTCAGTGTGGCGATTTCTCAGAAAATTAGGAAACAACCTTCCTCAAGACCCAGTAATACCACTTTTGGGTATATATCCAAAGGATGCTCAATCATGCCACAAGGACATGTGCTCAACTATGTTCATAGAAGCTTTGTTTGTCATAGCCAGAACTTGGAAACAACCTAAATGCCTCTCGACCGAAGAATGGATAAGGAAAATGTGGTACATTTGCACAATGGAGTACTACACAGCAGAAAAAGTAACAACATCTTGAATTTTGCAGGAAAATGGATGGAGCTAGAAAACATTATTTTGAGTGAGGTAACCCAGACACAGAAAGACAATCATCACATGTACTCGCTCATAGGTGGTTTTTAAGAATAAATCAAAGAAAACCAGCCTACAAACCACAATCCCAGAGAACTTAGACAACAATGCGGACACTAAGATAGACTGATATAGATCTAATCTAATGGGAAGTAGAAAAAGACAAGATCTTCTGAGTAAATTGGGAACATGGGGACCTTGTGGAAGGGTTGAAGGGGGAGGGGAGTGGCATGGAGGGGAGCAGAGAAAAATGTAGAGCTCAATAAAAATCAATATAAAAAACTTTTGTTTAGAAAAAAGCACCCTCTGGGTTCCACATACACATGTGTGCACATGAACACACACATGCATATATAAAGATCACACAATCCCACTCCTGTGCACCCAAGAGAAAAGAAAATGCATGTTCACACAAAGAATTTGCATGCAAATGTGCACAGCAGAACTTTTCATACTAGCCAAAGACTGGATAGCACCTAAATGCCACTAAGGGACTCATGTATGTGGCATGTCCATTCAAAAAGAATATTAATCGGCAATAAAGAGGACTAAAGTTCCGAAGGGCACTACCCTGTGAATGAACCTTTAAAAACATCATACACTTGATGGAAGAACTGGGTCCTAAAGACCGTGGGTCTATTTATATAAAGTGTCCAGAAGAAGCCAATCCCAGAGAATCAGGACGTGGACGAGTGGCTGCAGGAGCCAGGGAGGGGGCCA
Organism: Microtus ochrogaster; assembly: GCF_000317375.1. Taxonomy (NCBI): domain Eukaryota; kingdom Metazoa; phylum Chordata; class Mammalia; order Rodentia; family Cricetidae; genus Microtus; species Microtus ochrogaster. The sequence goes on along the minus strand of NW_004949223.1, from coordinate 423,000 downwards.
AGGGGCCAGCAATTCTTTGAAGGACAGGAAACAGTTGAAACACAGAGCGCAGGGACTGTTGCACAATCCTGTGACTACACTCAGAACCACCAGAGCCCCGCTTGAGCTGGAAGAACTATATAGCACACAAACTTACCTTACTATAAATAAACATTAAAAGGATCTAATTGCAGGGGCAATAAAGAAGCACTTTGCTGCTTTAATCTCTCTGTAAATCTAACTCTTAACTCATTAAAGCCCGATGTGTCCCTGTGAGGTGAAAACAATAGAGCAATTTACTGTTGGAACAGAAAAAAATATCCAGAAGATGTCTGAACCAGCATCAGAAATTCTTGTAGGAATTCCAGCAGCTTCAGCCCCAACTCTGCCCCTGAGGGTGGGAATGATACTTCACGGTTTAATAAGGGCCTGGAGAAGGCTCAGCAGCGAAGAACACTAGCTGCTCTTGCAAAGGCAGGACTTGGTGTGATTCCCAGCACCCACGTGGCAGCTCTGTAACTCCAGTCCCAGAGGATCCAACGCCCTCTTCTGACCTCCACAGGCACTAGGCACACACAGGGTGCACAGATAAACATGCAGGCAAACCACTCACGAACATAAATCAAACCTACGTAAGCTGTAAGTGATTCGCAAGGAAGTAGAGAAGGCAGGCAGTAGGAAGGTCCTATTGGCAGCTACAGTTCTCCCAGCCTTTGACCATCACTTGCTCATGCTTACCCCTCTACTCCCTGGTTGTTTGATGATGTGTTTTCTTTTGCAATCAGTCTTTGAGACTAGGTCTTGTTATGTAGCCCAGGCTAGCCTTGAATTCAAAATCCTCCTAGCTCAGTCTCCTCAGAGGTAGGGTGACAGTTATGGTGTCAAACCCACCCAATTTTCTTTTTTTTTTTCCTTAAAATTATCGTTTCTGCTGTTGATAGTGATGATACTGAGATAGAGTTTCATAAAGCTGTCAGGCTGGCCTCAAACTTTCTACAAAGGCAAAGATGGCCTTCCACTCCTGATCCTAGAATACAATGATGTCTTGGATGCCACCCCAAGCACCACATCAACTGGGCACAGTGGTACATGCAAGTTATCCCAGCACTCAGGAGGGGGGACAGGAGGGGCACGGATTCAAGCACTCAGGGCTTCCTGCTACACAGTGAAATCCAGACAAGCCTGAGCTACAGGAGACCCAGTGACAAAAATAAAAAAGCAAATAAATGCACACCTAGGACTAGGGAAAGAGCTCAGTGGGAAAAGCGCATACAGCACGGGCATGAGTAGCCCATACCCACATAAAAGTCAGGCACGGCAGCACATACCTGTGGTCCCAGCACTGGGAAAACAGAGAGGCATGTCACAGAGGGTCACCGGGCAGTCAAACCTAACTGAAACAGTTAGTTCTAACCTCATGTCAAAAAATAAAGTGGAAAGTGATTCTAGAGAAGATATCCTGATGTCAACCTTTGGCCTCCACACACACACGCATGTGCTCACACATACAAAGACTACACACAGCACACTGAAGAGAAAAAAAAAAGCTGAAGAGATGGCTTGGATTCCCAGCACCCTTGTTAGGTATGACTCTAGCTCCAAAGGAGAGCCCAACACCTCCAACCTCCCAGAGCATCTGCACACACGGCCACGTGCCAAAAAGGAAGCGCACTGTATAAACTAACAACATGACCGCCTGTAGCACAGCTGAGGGCAAGGTTTCTACTGTAGGTAAGAGAGAGAGAGGGCAGCCAGAAGTGTCTGGAAGAGAGAAAGTAGCGGACACACACACACACACACACACACACACGACACAGAGAGGACAGTGTAAGAGGATGACAGTGTAGGCAAAGGAGAAATCCAAACAGAGACCAGGAGAGGGCAAAAGAGAAGAGCAAGAGGAGCATAGGGAAGTAGCAGGGTTATAAGGAGAACGTACGGCTGCGGGGTGGAAAGCTCAGGAGCTGCAGAAGGCGAGAGAGCTGGGTAACTGTGATACTGAAGGAGCCTGGAGGCCAGCATGCACTTTGGTTTGCTGGTAGGCACCACAGCCATTTGCCCCTCTGCCAGTGGTTAAGGGAAATGGCTCCTTTTGATATGGGTAGGCAGCATCACAAGTTCCTGAGGACCGCTGCTTTTGTCTAGCCACCAGAATTTGGAGAAACAGTTTCTCTGGGCCTGACACATATAATTTAACTTTTTTTAGTTAAACTTTTTTATTTAAGAGCTAAAATCATGGCTCAGTGGGTAAAGGTGAGCTGCCGAGCCTGATGAGCAGAGTCCCATACCCAGGAACCACATGGTGAAGGGAGAAGTGATGCCTCCAATGTCCTCTGACTTCCACATGAACACATACACATACAGAAGTAAATAAAATAGAATTTTTAAAGAAAAAACAATGACCAAATATAATCTGGGCAGTTTCAAGTACCCGAGACTGTGGATAGGGGCTGCCATCATGGACTGAGGCAAAGACGAAAACGTGTGCCAGCACGCACAGCAGGCCTCACTGAAGACGCTGTCCTCTGTCGCTCTGCACGGCAGCAACTCCTGTGAAACTGAGGCTCAATATTTCAGGTGACCTTGGCTGCTGGCCAGTGAGCTCCCAGGACCATCAGGCTCTCCCATGCCCTGCTCTTGTATGGATATGGAGATGTAAACTGGGGCCTTCCCAGTTCAGGGCAAGCTCTCATCCACTAAGCCACTCACCCAGCCCTCAAAACAGAATGCTTCACTGGGAAGAACTGACCCCAGTTTCAGGAGCCTGAGAACTCTACAAGGAGGAAAAACTAGCACCAGAGCCATATTGGAAGTGTCTTCTTCTGTGGCTTTCTCCCCACGGTGAGAACAGAGGAGGATGTACTGGGAGGAACAAGGAAGGCAGTGCTCAGCCCGCCGATTCCCAGTGTTGTCCTATGCTTGGAATTTTTTAGTGTCTCTGCTTTCAACCATCACATCCCTGTCCCTTAGTCACAGATGTCTTCAGAACCATCCCTGGTCCCCTATTCTGGGGCCCTGGTTGTTCCCTTCTGAATTCTTTCTAGTAGTAAAACTTTCTCCTGAGCCAGCAAGATAGCTCAATGGGTACAGGAGCTTGTCACCACATCTGACAACCTGAGCTCAAGCCCCAGGCCAGGCATAATGGAAGGAACCAACTCCTACAGCTGTCCTCTGATCTCTGCCTGTGTATCTTGCACACACACACACACACACACACACACACACACACTACATAAATAAATATAATACAACTTAAAGAGAGATAGATAATGCCTTTCAAACTACATGCTTCATGTGTTATGAAAGAGAAATTCGAGGTTTTGTTCAACTACCTAGACATGGTCCCCACACCTTGCAGGGCAGGTGGGGAAGGGTATGACATAAAAACAGGATCTGTGTGAATGGATGTGATAGAATACTCTAAAAAGATACCAAGAAGCTCCCATCAGTGACACAGGAAGATCTCCAAGACATGTCAATCAGAGCAAGGTACAAGGGATCCAACATCACCTCTGTGTATGGTAAATAATGAGATGTGTAGCTTACTATGCTAAGAGTATCCCCCAGAAAGCTAATCAATGCTCCAGTCTCCATCTTCCAGTGCTGGAGACACTGATGCACACTGCCTCTTGTTTGGTTTCTCCTTCTGTTTTGTTTTACATGAATGTTGATGATCTGAACTCTGTTCCTCACGCTTGCATAGCAAATTATCTTACCAACAGCAATTGCCTGGGAAAGTTTCCACTACCAAAACTCTTTCTACTTGTGAGCTTGGGCTCTAGACTGATGTGGGAGTGTCATATATCAATCTGTTGATTTCATTGGTTAATTAATAAAGAAACTGCTTGGCCTGATAGGTTAGAACATAGGTGGGTGGAGTAAACAGAACAGAATGCTGGGAAGAAGGAAAGTGAAGCAGAAGCCATGCCTCTCCTCTCCAGGGCAGACGCGATGAAGCTCCAGCCCAAGATGGACATACTCTAGAATCTTCCTGGTAAGATGGGTTAGTCAAGATGTGAGAGTTAGCCAGTAAGAGGCTAGAGCTAATGGGCCAAGCAGTGTTTAAATGAATACAATTTGTGTGTTGTTATTCTGGGGCATAAGCTAGCCAGGGGGCTGGGAGTCGGGCGGCAGGAAAGCAGGCTCGCAGCTCTTCTCTACACTAGGCTATATGAGTTCAGCACTTTTCACGTGGCGATCAAGGGAACAATTACTGTGTTCAAGTCCCAGCTCTGCCTTTTCCCAGCTATGTGGTCATAAGCAAGCCCTATTTCCTCTTCTGAGCAACTCATGAGTCATGAGCCCAGGAAAGAAAATGATATTACCTGGATGCAAAATATGGCGGTTAATCTTTTTGTTGTTTTTCATTTTCATGTGTATTTGTATACAGTAAGCATGTGTATGTACGTGCACGCATGTTTGTGTGTGAGGAGTTATGTGTACATGTGGAAGCCTAAGGTTGATGTCAGAAATAAAAACTGATCCCTCTTCCAGCTTACTCATTGAGGCAGAGTCTGTCAATCAAACCCAGGCTGGATGACATGGTTGCCTTCTCTCTGCCTTCCCAGAATGGAATGACTAGAGAGCACCTTGAGTTTCTGAGCCTTCTGGGGATCCGATTATCTAGTCTTCATGTCTGCTTTCATAGGTGTTTTAAGCAGTGACCCATCTTCCCAAGCCCTGAGATGGTTGATTTTACCTGTTAATTGGATGGGTTTTAGAATCACTGCAGAAAGAAATGCCTAGGCACATCTGTGAAGCAGTTTCTAGACTGGGTTAACTGAGGTGGAAGACCCATGCTAATATGAGCAGCAGCATCCCAGGGGCTGGATCCCGGACTGAATGAGAAGGAGCAGCTGAACACTAGCATCTGACTCTCTCTACTTCCTGCCTGTGGATGCAGTGTGACCGCTACCTCAAGCTCCTGCTGCCACGCCTTCCCAGCCATGATGGACTGTGAGCCAAAATACTCCCCTCATCCTTCCTTAAGTCACTTTCCTCAAATGACTCATGGCAGCAATGAGGCAGGTGGCTGAGACCGACAGATGGAGGGCTCCTCTTTTATTATCAACAGAGAAAAGGCAAGGCAACAAGGACAAGCATAAGGTGAGAGAGTGATGGCAGGCCTTTCCCGCCCGGGCCTTCATCCTTCTGCAAATTCCTCACCCAGCTGTTGTGCATGCAGACTCGTGCACCCAGAGGACCTCTCAAAGCAAACAAGAGCCAGCAAGTGGCTCCAAGGGTGTCCCTCAGAACTTCTCCTGGAGGCTGGGGAGATGGTCCAGTGGGTGTCCTATTTTCATTGCCGATGCTATTATAAAAGATCTTGAAAAAACCAGCTTAGGACACAGAAAGGGTTTATTTCAGCTTACAACTCCAGGTTAGAGGTCATCTATGCAGGAAGGAGGTCAAGGCAGGAACTTCAAACAGCTTAGACGTGCTTGCTCAATTCCACCTGTCTTACACAGTTTAGGACCCCTGCTAGGGAATGAAGTCACCCACAGTGGATGGGTCTTCCCATAGCAATAAATTTAAAACAATCCCCTCCCACATAGGCTCCCCAGGCCAGCCCAAGGCAGACAGTTCCTCCTTGAGACTCTTCCCAAGTGACTCTGAGTTGTGTCAGGGTGACAATTAAAGCTATCTGTCATAACCAGTAAAGCACTTTCCCTGAAGTGTGAAGACCAGAGTTCAAATCTCCAGCACCTATTTAAATTGTGGATGGGCAAAGTGGCCTCCTACAATCTCAGAGGTCCAAGGAAATATCACAAGAGGGGCTCACAGCCAGCTGGCTAGCTAGACTAGCCAAATCAGCCAGTTTTGGGGTCAAATGACAGACACTGTACCAATATGAACAACAGAACAACTGACATCAAAATCTGGCCTGCACACACACGCCCATATGTACATAAACACATACACAAGTACACAATGCATATTCAAAACCCTAAAGAATTCCCTCACCTCAGAGGCAGAAGACAGATGCTCAACCCTCCACAGGGACAGGTTTAGGATGCCAAAAGTCTAGACAGAGTAGAACTCAGATCTCCCAGGGAAGACAGTATTCCACAATGTAGACATGCAGGCAGGCAGTCATGCACGTGCACACACACACACACACACACACACACACACACACACACACTACTAGTACTACTAACAGGCCCAGTGTTGAAGTTGTTTGTTCCTTCCTGCCCCAGTGTCACCTTCTCTTACTCTGGACCAGTCAACACAGCTTATAGAAGCACCAACCCTTTCCACATTCCCACAAAAGCAAAAGAAAGACTTTTAGCACAAGTCTCTCTGCGCTGCAATGGAACTGGAAGCCAAGCTATGCCCTTCAGCAGGCAGACCAGAAAATGTCCCCCATTGGAAACAAAACAGATGTCTAAACACTCGGAATTGTGAGCTGGCAAAATGGCTCAGGGAGTACAGGTGCTTGCCACCAAGTATGATGACCTCGTTTTGAACTCCTGGACCCACAGTGATGAAAGGAAAGAATCAACTCCCGAAAGTTGCCCTCTGACCTCCACAAGCACCCAGATGCACAAAATAAATAAATGTTTAAAAGTTTTTTAAACTAGTTTGTTAAACAACAAAGATAGCGAAGTACTCCCTAGCTGCGTCCAACCTGGTCAATGGAACTCAAGCCAGGAGTGGCCCAGGCCACTGAGTGAACTGTCCAGAAGGTATAACCAAGAATCTGCACAAAAATGAAAATATTAGCAAAAACAATTGTTTGCATTCCCAAAGAACTCTAGATAGGAAACTGACCAGCCAAACTGTACACCATAGTCATGGGGGACACCTATGGCCAATTGCTCCTGTTCTTTTCCATAGAACACTCTAAATTACCTGAAAACAGGTTGGGATCCTCTGAGTGACTGCCCACAATCATTTATTTATTTACTTTTGAGATAAGGTCTCAGGTAGCCCAAACTGGCCTAAAACTCACCGTGTAGCCAAGGACAACAAACGCTTCACATCCTCCTGCCTCCACATCCTCTGTGCTGGCACAGCAGGCATAGACCTTGCTCATGCGGTGCTGGGCAAGCACTCTACCCACTGAGCACAGCCCAGCTCAACTCTGACTCTATCACAGGCAGTCCAGCAACTGATTTCCCACTTCCTCCCCATCACAATCCCCTATATAAACATACACCACACACACACATCACACACAGAGAGACACACTACATACACAGATACATACCACACACACACAGGCATGCATGCACACACACCACATACTTCTTAATCTATGCTCCATACATGAGAGAGAATATGAGGTGGGTGGTGTTTGTCTTTCTGAACCTAGCTTGTTTCCCTTAATATAATGATCTCTAGTTATATCCATCTTCCTGAAAGTGCCATGATTACATTTTTCTTCAAGGATGCCTCAAATTCCAATTTACAGACCATATCTTCTTTGTCCATTGTCAATGGACATCTAGGCTGGTTCTCAATCTTGACTTTTCTGCATAGTGTAGCAAGGAACACAAATGGTCAAGTGTCTCTGAGCACAGAGCCTCCCAAAGTGACACACAGCCTTCATGCCTCAGAGATAAAAGATGGTACCTTCAAAATATGCAAAGGGGTAATGTTAAGCAGCCAGATCACCAACAAAATATACAAAAATGAGCAAACAGGAAGCTAAATATGCCACACAGAGAATAGACAGTTATAGGCTCCAGATGGAATTTAGTAGGTAAAGTAGTTGCCTAGCATGTACAAAACCCTGGGATCCATCCCCAACATAAACCTGATGTGCAAGTGTGTGTCTGTAATCCCAGCACTCAGCATGTGGAGGCAGGAGAATCAGGAGTTCAAGACCAGCCTTAGCTACATAGTGAATTTGAGGATAGCCTGAACTACATGAGATACTGCCTCAAAAGGAGAAACACATACACACACACACACACACACACACACACACACACACACATACACACGCACATTCACACATAGCAAAAAACACACCTGCAATGATCTCCAGATATGAACACGGCATAAACTGATCAGCTTAGTGTTGAAGCTGCACTGCTACCTTGCTGGTCTGCAAATTCAAAGCTCCAGCTTTCTGAGTATCCTCCAAAAACCACAAGTGTGTCACAAGAATTAATCTAGAGGTTCCAAATAAATTTCAGCAACTAAGCAGCTTTATAAATCCCAGGGCCTGGGGTTAAGAGGACCAAACATTTTTAAGAATTTATCCACCTAATTATAGGACTTTTTCTTTCATTCTGGGAAAAAAAAAAAAGATTACAAGGATGGAGGTATGCCATCAGAGAGGTAGCACATACCTGTTATCCCAGCTGAACAATCACCACAAGTTCCAGGCCAGCCTGGCTTACATAGTGAATGTTTGCACTAAGAAATTTTTTGATTAATAAATTAACTAATTAAAAATAAAAACAGTAGTCAGGTGATGATAGTGCACTCCTTTAATCCCAGCACTCGGGAGGCAGAGGCAGGCGGATCTCTGTGAGTTCGAGGCCAGTCTGGTCTACAGAGCTAGTTCCAGGACAGGTTCTAAAACTACACATAAAAACACTGTCTCAAAAAAAAAAAAAAAAAAAAAAAAAAAAAAAAAAAAAAAACAGGGAAAAAATACATACCTCTCTATAGGACATGGTTTAAAATCTAAAAACGAGACTGGAAAGATGGCTGAGTGGCTAAGAGTGTGTACAGCTCTTGCAGACAACCAGGGTTCAGTTCCAGCACCTGTGGTGAGCAGCTCACAACTGCCTGGAACTCCAGCTCCAGGGAGACCTCATGCCCTCTACTGGTCTCCACAGGCACTGCACTCACATGCACAAACACACAAACAACACATAATTAAAAACAAAATCTTAAAAAAATAAAAGAATAGGTAACTATATAGAGAAATTAGATTTTGTAGTTGGCATGGACAGATCAGCAGGGGAGGAGAGAAACAGAACATAGTATAGATGGGGCTGGAAAGATGGCCTGCTCTTCCAGAGGTCCTGAGTTCAATTCCCAGCAACTACATGGTGGCTCACAACTATTTGTAGTAAGATCTGGCACCCTCTTCTGGCCTGCAGGCACACATGCAGACAAAACACTGTATATATAATAAATACATCTATTTTTTTTTACATCTATTTTTAAAAATCCTTAAAGAACATAGTATAGAGAAAGAAAAATATTTTCTTTCTACCCTTTCATTTTTAGCCAGGATGGAATTTTGGAATCCCAGGAGTGAGAGGGAAGGGCTGAGTGTTTGGGAAAGTGTACAGTTATGCAGGAAGAGGTCTACCTGTTCCTCACCAGGAAGAGGGGAGACTTGAGGGACAGCACTCCAGCTTACACAGAATCTTCAAACAGCAACAGTCATTTTTTAAAAAATAACATTTCTTTATTTTTAAGTTTTGTTTGCTTGGTTTGGGGGTTTTGTTTGTTTTTTGTTGTTTTGGGGAGAGTTGGGTTTTTTTTTTTATTTTGGTTGTTTCCTTTCTTTCTGGTTTATCTTTTTAGATAAGAACGCTGACTAGCCTGGAACTCACAGAGATCTGCCTGCCTCTGCCTCCTGAGTTGCTGGAGGATAAAGGCAAGCAAGCAACATCACAACCAACTGTTGTTGTTTTAAGTGTGTGTGTGTCTATCTGTCTGTCTGTCTGTGCATTCCTTCAGTGACCCCCGCCCCCAGCTGGAGTTACAAACAGTTAAGACCCTCCTGACTTGGGTGTTGGGAACCAAACACAGGGCCTCTGGAAAAGCAACCCTTACCCACTGAGTCATCTCTCCAGACCTCTCCTTCCCCCTTTGTTTTGAGACAGGTTCTCCCTATATATCCCAGGCTGGCCTGACTCCCTGTGTAGCTAAGGATAACCTTAAGCTCCTGATCCTTCTGTCTATACCTCCCCAGTGCTGGGGTTACCAGAGTACACGACCATGCAGGGTGCAAGCAGCACTGTGGATAGAATCCAGGGCTTCATGCACACTCATGCCTAAGCAAACACCTTAACAACTGAGCCACATCCCCAGTCCCCAGGACAGTAGTTTTTTTAAAATGACTAGGGGAAAGGACTTTGAGTTCTCATAGTGGCAAGTTATGAGCAGGCAGACGAAGGACAGATAAATGCTAGTTAGTAAAGTTTATTAAATAGGAGACTGGGGATGTGGCTCGATTGGTAGAGTGCTCGCCTGGCAAAGCAAAGCCCCGGGTTCGATCCCCAGCTCTGCATAAACCAGGAGGGATGGTACAACCTGCCATGCCAGCACTCAGGAGGCAGAACCAAGAGGACTGAGAGTTAAACATTCTCTCAGCTACATAACGAATTTGAAGCCAGCTTGGGTCATGGGCCACACATGACCCTGTCTCCAAAACAGAAAAGAAGAAAAGAAAGAAGTTAGAGGGGAAAGGGAGAAGGAGAAGGCAGGAGAAGAAGGAAGTGGAAAAGGAGATGAAGTAGAAAGAAGACAGAGAAGAAAGGAGAGGGGGAAGAGGGAGAAAAGGCGGAACAGGAAGAGATTGAAGAAAGAAGGAGGGAGATGAGGGTAGAAGGTGGCGCAGAGGGCTGGGGCGATAGCTCAATGGCAGGGCACTGTGTACCATGTTCAAGTTCCTCCGTCTAACCCCAGAACCAAAAAACAAACAAACAAAAAAAGCATGATCCAGAAAATGGATGAAAGGCTGAAGTGTAAATATTTTTTGTTGTTGTTGTTACTACTTAACTCCCTAAGATTAGAGCATGAAAGTAGTCAAGAAGGAGTATACAAAGGTGTGTGGCCCTGTGCCAATAAAACTTTATTTACAAAACCAACAAATTTAACACAGGCACCACAGTTTACTGACCCCTTTTGTAGAAAAAGACTTAGACTAAATGGAACTGACACAGTGGGTCAGGAGAGGGGTGAAGGGCAGGCAGTCTACACACGGCACACGGATAAAGAAAAAGCTTACCCCAGCTGAAGGGGGGTGCAGAACACTGGAAAGCCAGCCACAAGGGAAAATGCCTTCCTTGGGCAAGGACTCTGCCAGGCCTATGGTGACCAACAGACAAGACAGCAAGAGTGTGACAATATGTCCCTAAGGAGGATAGCAGAACTAGAGGTCAAAAGTGAAGATGGGTTTAGAGTATATTGAGTGTTTATAGGCTAAAGAGAGAAGGACTCCGGGGGGGGGGGGGGTGGAAGATTCTAGAACAAGGAGAGGAGGAAAAAGCAAGGCCTCTTCAGGCAAGTGTTAGAGACAATCTGTCATGATTGGAGCTATTTTTCATTGCTACAACTTAAGAGACAGTCAGGTACCACTGGCATCAAGTTAGCAGAGACCAAGGATGTCCACTAAACACATCAACAAAGCCAGGACAGCCCCTACAATACAGAATAAGCCCACCCAAAGTTTTGAAGCCTGCTTGGGGACTAGCAAGATGGCTCAGCAGGTGATCCCTAAGACACATGTAAAGATGGATAGAAAGAACTGACTGCAGAAGGTTGTTCTCTGGCCTCCGCATGCATGTCTGACACATAGGAGCATACACAAACACACATGTGCACACAGCATGCACTCAGGCATGCATACATATACAAAATAAAATAATTTGAAAATTCATTTTAAATTAGAATAATTAATAAGGTAGAAAGCAACTTGGGAAGATACCTGGTATTGGCCTCACTCACATTCACTCACCCACATGAACACATACAAACACACACACACCCCTCCAAAGGTAACCCAACAGATACCCCTAAAGCTCAGAAGGTTTCAATTGTTGCATTGCACCCTGCCTTGTCCTTAACTTCACAGTCCTCAGAGGGCTATCTTGGCTCAGAACCAGCCTGACCAAAGAAGAAATGGAAAAGCTACCCACCACTTAGCTGAGCCCAGCTACCAAGCGTCCACTGAAAGATGAACTGAGTAACCCGCCCTTAGGGACACCTCCCCCAAAAATGACCCATTCCTTTCTTAAACACCACATAGGTCCTCACCACCACAGCCACCCCCCAATCCCAAGCATGATGGACCTTACAGATTCAAATTCTAGAAAGTTCCTCACCCCACACCAAGCCTCTAAGAGGCATCAGGACTAGTTTATTTAACAGAATTTTGTTAACGATTACCCCAAAGCAGGGGCGGGAGCTTCCAACCCAAAAGAGCAAGTGTTTGTTAAGAAATCCAGTACAAGGGCAAGCGAGATGGGTAACGGCACTTGCTGCCAAGCCTCATGACCTGCATCCAATTTCCAGGACCCAGACTGGAAAGAGGGAATTGACTCCAGAGAGCTGTCCTCTGACCCCCACACTCAAGCTGTGATATACACTTGTTGGCCCCACATATACACAATTATAAGAAATAAAATTAAATTCCAAAAATAAGGAAACAAAAGAGCCGGACATAATGGTGTATGGCTTTAATCTTCACACTTTTGGGGCAGAGGCAGGCAGGTCTCTGAGTTAGAGAGCAGCCTGGTCTACACAGAGAGTTCAAGACCACACAGTAAAACCCTGTCTCAAGATGAGTAATTAATTAATTAATTTAATTAAAAAGAAAACAAAACAAGGAAACAAAGAAACCCAGTAGGGAGGCAGGGAACTGCCGCCCTGGCCAAGTGGCCTGTCGGCAGCCTTTATGAACCTGTCCTTTCTTCTCATGCAGAGACAGATGGCTACTGCTTTGAAGGCAGGCAACAAGGACTCACTGAGATCGTGTTTACAAAGTATGGGGATTTTCCAGGAAATAAAGGATGTCTTGTTGTTTGAGACGGGATCTCCTATATAGCCCAGGCTGGCCTTGAACTCACTACCTCTGCCAGGACGACCTTGAACTCCTGATCCTCTGCCTCCGCCTTCAGAGTCCAGTGACACCTGTACGACTCCACATCTGGTTCATGCATGTCTAGGAATGAAACACCGGGGCTTTGTGCATGCTTGGGAAGCACATGCTCAGCAAGAGAGTGCCCTAATGGTACACACTTACTGCATAGACTCCAATGTCTTCGTACCTGTTTGCCATTGCAGAAAAAAAAATACCTCCATGTACCTGCAATGCACTAGGCACTACTCAGGCTCTGACATCAGAGAGGAACAAATACAAGGCCCTGTCCTTGTGAACACTGCCTGTGTGCATAGCCAGAGGAGCTCCATTTCCTGAGCACAGGAAGTACAGGCACAGATGAACAATTACCAAAAACGCAAAAACAGAACTCAAGGAACCAACTTGTGTGCCCAAGTGCACAGCGCTACACACACAAAGTAACCCTACTTCCTTAAGGCGATTCCAAGGAGCCTCTGGGAGCAGCATAGGTGATCCTAGGAGCCTTGGGGAGCAGCACAGAGGATCCCAGGGACCTTGGGGAGCAAGATCGGTGAGCCCAGGAGCCTTGGGGAGCAGCACAGAGGATCCCAGGGACCTTGGGGAGCAAGATCGGTGAGCCCAAGAGCCTTGGGGAGCAGCATAGGTGATCCCAAAGAGCGGCAGGGAGTAGCATAGGTGTTAACAATTCTTGAATTTTCTTAATAAGAATCCAAACCATGGGCTGGGGAGATAGTTCAGTGGGTAAAAGCGCTTGCTGCTCAAGCATAAGGACTGGAGTTCAAATCCCCAACAGCCGCATAAAAGCCAGCCCTTCAACACACATCTGTAACCCTAGTGATAAAAGAGGTGAGTGCAGGAGGAACCTGGGGCTCTCTGGCTAGTCAGCATAGCCAAATCAGCAAAGTCTAGGTTCATTGAGAGACCCTGTCTTAAGGTTGAGGGTGACAGAGGCAAGCGCCTGGTGTCAACCTAGGGCCTCTGAAAACACATACACAGGCACACTCATACACACACACATACACACACACACACACACACACACACACACACGCCAATGGCCACTCTTCATTGATCATCTCTGTATACTAGATCCAGATCTTCGGGGTCTCAAAGACGTTAACTGGGTTAGTAGGTGACCCACTCAACAAACTCAGTCCAAACTGTTCAAGAATCTTATGTGCACGCACACACGTGCACGGGCACACACATACACACCTCCCTCATTCACAAACTGCAGTTCCTCCCCTCACTGACTCCAAACAAACTGCTTTTCCTTCCTTCCTTGACCCCTTCCTCACTGTAATTAATTTCCTTTTGCAGAGGAATCTGAGCCAGTAACTCAAAATATATTTTTCATTGCATGTGTTTTCAAACAGATCTAACATTGCCTGGGCTGGCCTCAAACTCAATATCTGGACTAGCCCTACACTCGCCATCCTCCTACCTTGGCCATAACCAGACACAGAAAGCTAGAAAGGGTGACCTCAGAACATGTGAAGTAACACATCCTAAACATGCCTCGCTTTAGCCCTCTCTGAAATGGGCGAGCAACAATTTTGGCCTCCAGGGGACACTGAGAGGTTCTAGAGAAATGAGCTAACGACCTGGAGGCTCATAATCATTCTAATTATAATCATCCCGAAAGCTGCCCCTACTGCTACTATGATTGCTGCGGGCCGAAGGTATGTAGAGTTTGCCACTAGACATCTGGAAGCAGAGAATTATAAACATAGCACCCAGGGGGCCGATTCTCCAACAAGTGTCCTCCATCAGTGAGGGCACCCTGGCTTTGGCTTTAAACTTTTTAGGTGTTTGGCTTCCTAAATCTGTTGTAACCCTACTTTTTAAAGGCGACCCCAAAGAGCATGGGGTGGGAGGGCAGGTTTGTGTTCAGAGAAAAGAGCAAACACGGTTGAGAGGCACAATGGGGACAGACACCCAAAGGCTGGGCGGGCACTAGGGCAAGGTTCCTCAGACCCGAGTTGGGTCCACGCGGGGTGCAGAGCCACAAGTCCAGCGGGCAAAGGCCAAGGTCAGCTGGCTTCTGCAGGGCCAGAGCCACCAAATCCATTATTACCCCTTCCCCAGGGGAAAGACGATCAGTCTTTAGGTAGAGGACTCTACACAGACTAAGGGCGTCCTCAACCCTCAGTCCTTGGGGAGGGAGCTCTAAGTTGGCCCCCGGGGGGGGGGGTGTCTACAACCCTTAATCCTTAGTGGAGGGTCTATAGGTCTATATTGCTGGAATGGTGAGATGGGTGTCCGTAACCCTGGGTTCTTTGGGGGGGGGGGGCGGATGACTCTAATTTGTCTGGCGCGATGGAAAAGGTGTCCCCAACACTCAGTCCAATGGAAGAGTTCTCTAGGTTGGCTGCGGCGGTGGGGAGGGGTGTCCCTGACCCTCACTCCTTACGGGTAGGGCCTCCAAGTTGTCTGGCGCGATGGGGGGAGTGTCCCCGACACACTGATTTCACCCCAGACTTACCCTCGCCAGGGTACAGGTGGCCGGCTGCGCCCACCAGCAATGCGGCCACGGCCACCAGCAACGGCACGGCCGTTGTCTCACGTCGTTTCCCGGAGCCCATGGCTGTAGGAGCGCAGGGACCCCGGCGATCAGAGCACGCCACGCCGTCCCGCTGGGGACATAGTCCGCGAGGAGGTCGCCAGAGAGGCTCTAGGGGCCACGCGTCAGTCTCTTCCACGCCGGTGGCTCGCGGGCCGCAGCTCTCCAGGCGAGAGGGCCCTGGGGACAGCCCCGGGAAGAGCACAGAGGCCTCGGCTTCAACGAACGAGGTGGCGCGGCCCGCAGACTACGGCCCCGGGTCACCCAGGCCCGGTCCCGTGCCTGCAATCGCAGGGTCCAGAGCTCACCGCCGTGCGCCCCCTTTCCAGGCCTCCTATTTCTTCGCCCGGTGCAGCTCTGGGTGGGTCGCGTTCTGTGGAGTCTGAAACAGAGGGAAGCGCGAACGGGCGGGCACCTGGGCTGGTGGCGGCGGCGGGAGCGAGGGCTCGACTCCGGCCCGTAAACAACGCGGCCCGTCAGCTGGGCCCCGCGCGGGCCGAGGGAAAAGGTGGCGCGGATTGAAGCTAGGAAGGGACTGTGCGCTCAAGTGAGGCCCGCGGAGGGGGGCGGGGGGGGGGACAAGCCAGCCGAGAGCCGGGAGGCGTGGCCAGAGCTTGCAATGCCACGCCTCCTCGCCTCCCCGTGTGGCGCCCCAGACTTTGGAGGCCTGGGGAGCACCTCAGATTCTCCCAACTCAGGCACCCCAAAATGCCTATTTTAAAAAGGCTACGACAATAAAAAAAATAAAAATAAAAATAAAAAAATAAAAAGGCTACTACTTAAAAGCTTGGAAATGTCCCCAGATATTAGTCTGACATGAATATCCTAAACAGCTCTGAGTCTCCCACGTCAGATCTCGGGAGCTGCCCAGCTCCGCGCCTAACTCGAAAGCCCCCGAATAGCCCCGAGGTTCCAATTTAAATACCTGGGGCGCCCCAAAAGCTCGCCCGACTCGAACATCAATAAACAGACCTGAGATTCCAATATATAAGCTAGGAACGTCCCAGATCCTCTTCTGATCGCAACAAACCCAAATAACACCAAGGTTCCAATTTAAAGGTCTAGAGAATGCTCCATATCTCCGCCTGATCCGGATACCCTAAACAGGCCCGAAATAACTATTTAAAAGCCTGGAAATGCCTCCAATTTCCTCCGGACATGAACATCCCAAGCAGCTCTAAGACCCCAATGTCTTACTCTAACGCTCTCCCAAATATCCCTATGACTTCGATCGCAACATGGAAGCCCTCTAAGGTGCCCCCAGATGCCAGACAGACCCTGTCTTTACATTTTTCACTATTTTTGTCTCCTATGGAGAATTCACTTTAATTCTTTACTCCTGACGGTTTTGTTCTTTGCAGCCTCTAGGATTAATGCCTCGCTGGATCTCTCCGGTTGTGGCTCTCTCTAGGAGCTAGTGGGCGCCCCACAAGTTCCCTCCCCAATGAGCTTCCTCCCAGTAGCTACCCACACCAACTTCCAGGACACAGCCACGTGTCCACAACGCAGGCTGCCTGTATTCCCTGGCCTGAGCCCCTCTCTACGCAGCACTGGATTCCAGGGAAAAACAATAAAGAAATGACTCCTAGAAGAACATAGCAAGACTTCTAGGAAAACTCTGGAAACTTCATATAGGACCCGGATAGCTGTATTCCATTTTCAACATGCATACCTGTAGGTGGCTGTATAAATGTCTAAAAATGTTAGTCATTCACTAACAGTCCTACCCAACCACCTTCAGTCTAGCCCTGTCTGGACATTTGAAATATGTGAAGTCCAGAGGCCTCTATCCTTCACTTCCGGTGTCCATTCGGGCAGATTGCCCCCATATCTGGAGCTGATGGTCTATGCAATGCGTTTAACAATATCTGTAAAAAGCAAAAATAAAAATAAAATAGCAAGCAATTGAAGACACTCAAGATCAACTTTTGGCAGAGAGAGAGAGAGAAAGAGAGAAAGAGAGAGAGAGAGAGAGAGAGAGAGAGAGAGAGAGAGAGAGAGGATCTGGAGTTTGAACTTAGCCTGGAGGACATGAGATCTTGTCTTTAAAATAAAAATAAAACAGTTGGGCCGACAAGATGAGTCAGCAGGTAAAGGCACTTGTTGCCAAGTCTGAAGACCCGAGTTCAATCATCTAAGGTCCCACAGGGTATGCACACACATACTAAGTAAATAAATAAATGTAAGTGCTTTCAAAATTACTTTTAAGTGGTGACCTAGAGCTGTGGTTCCTTAGTAGAGCACTTGCTCAGCATACATGAGAACCTGGGTTTAACCTGTAGGACCAATAAACAAAACCCTTACTAGGAGCTGGGATCATGGTTCTTGCATTATGCGAATGCACTCCTTCCTTAAAGCCTTTCCCCAATTTTGCCACCACTGTCACTCCTCCTGCTCCAATGAGCATCCTCCCCTGACTACAGTTTGCAAATGCCCTTCAGTCCCTATGCTCCCTTCCCCAGTCCTTTCCATCATGTGCATATCCCTCCGCGACATTTTTATTTATTATCATGCTTATCAGTCTGCCCCGCACACGGTGCCTGACATACATATTTGCTGATAAATATTTGTTCAGAGGAAGAATCAACAAGCCCCTTGTAATAAGGGTTCTCAGTAAACAAAATCAACCTGGTATGTTTCCTTGTAGACTGCATGTAGGTCCTGTGTTAGGTGTCGAGGCAGGGAGTAGATATAAAAGTATCTGCAGTGGAAATCCTTGGAAGCTGAGCTCTGAAGAGAAGGATGCCAGCCAAGAGACGCTGGGAAAGAATATCCTCATACAGTGAAGCGCTTACGAGGTGGCCGTGGGGCTTTCGGGGGCTGTGGGTACAGAGAGGGGAGAGGAGAACTTGATGCCATGGGTGGGAATGAGAAGATGCAGATGCTCAACCACCACATCAGGATGTGCTTGATTTGTGTGTTTATGTGGACATGTGTGCACTTGCGAAGGTAGCATGTGTGGGTATGCGTGTGCAAGAGCACCTGTGGTTTCTAGAGGCCACACAGGTGAGAACTGGGTGTCTCCCTACATCAGTCTACAACCATTTTTTTTTTTTGAGACAGGGTCTCTTGCAGAACCTTTAACACCAGTGAGCCAGCAAGCCTTGGGAATACTTGCAACTCTGCCTTCCAAACTCTGGGATCACTGGTTTGGACCATAGTCCGTGCACCAGTTTTCTATATGAGTCTGTATAAGTTCTGGGGACCTCAACTCAGCGCTTCATTCTTGAAAGGCCAGCACTATACAACTCAGCCATTTCCACAGAGACCGGTTTGTACTTTTGTTGTTTTCTTTTCATTCTTTCTTTTTGTTTTGTTTGTTCATTTTTGAGACAAAGTCCCACTGGGCAGCCTGGGTTAACCACCTGCCTCTGCCTCCCAGGGTTCGGAACTAAAGGCATGCGCCACCATGTCCAACCTTAATTTTATTTGCAGGGCTGGGAAGAGCATGAGCAGATGCCAAGACTAGAAGAGACTAGAAGAGGAGTGGTGTCCCCTGGAGTCAGGAACCAGGAAGGTGGCTCAGTGGGTAAAGGTATTTGCTGACAACCTGGACAACCTGAACTCAGTCCTCAGGACTCATATAGTAAAAGGAGAGCTGACTCCCACAAGTTGCCCTCAGACCAACACACACACACACACACACACACACACACACACACACTAGTTAACACTAATACCAGGTGGGCACCAAAAGCTGAAAGCAGCACACTAGGAGTATGAACCAGTACTTTCCAGAGACAGCCAGACTGCAGATGACTTGACCTTAGTCAATGAGGACACTGCAGTGTTGGAATGATAGATCATGAGCCACACTGATCTTTGACTGTCTTAGATCCTGAATAATCATCTAGCTTAACTTCCGCCCCTGACCCAAGTAACAGATAAACTTTAAAGAAGAAACCATTATTAGCACATCTCCGGCTTCCTCCTACCCTAAGGCTAAGAACACTGTAGACCATCTTGCATCCAAAGAGATTTCATTTTGTTATTGGGACAGATTATCTGATGTTACCACTAATGTAACTGGTACACACAGACACACAGTAACTGACAGCTTGTTTCTCTCTGTGCCTGCATCAAAGCTCACACGAGGATTGCAGAGTTGCCTCGATGGGTAAAAGCTAGCTGAACAAACTTCTTTGGATCCCTAGAACCCACATAAATACGGATGAAGTAGAGTGCCCATCTATTATCCAGCAGAGTGTTCACCTATT
This sequence comes from Microtus ochrogaster, assembly GCF_000317375.1. Lineage (NCBI taxonomy): Eukaryota > Metazoa > Chordata > Mammalia > Rodentia > Cricetidae > Microtus > Microtus ochrogaster. The sequence continues at coordinate 403,460 of NW_004949223.1, read as the reverse complement.
ATCCTAACATGTCCACAAGGCGACGGGAAATGGTGGCTGGAAAATCACTTAGAAAGGCAAAGGACGGCTAACTGGCATCTTCGGTGGTAAACAAGAAACGGTCACGTAAGGTGGAAGGGGAGGATCAACAGCAGAGGTTGTTCTCTGCCCTCCACATATGCACAGTGGCACATGTGGTCACTCTTCTTTGGTTCATAATAAACTATTTCCTTATTTACTTTCAGAGCCATTGCTTTGGGCCAGAATTGGAGCTCGGGTGGTAGCACAACCGTGGAGCATCCAGGAACCCCTGGATCCCATCCTAGTAACTCTGCCCTGGGGATGGGATGTACACTGTTGATATCAGTACTGAGGAGGTGGCGGCAGGAAGACCGGGAGTTCAAGGTTATCCTTCACTAAAAACAAAAACAACAACAAAAGAGCTGAGCCTGGTGATTTGTCATCCCAGCTCCTGAGGAAGCCGGGGCAGGAGGATTGAAGTTCAAGGACTACCTGGGCTTCAGAGCAAGTGCAAAGCTAACAAGGGTAGCTTAGTGAAGCCCTGTCCCCAAAGAAAAAATGAAAAGAGGGCTAGGAGTCCCATGGGTCAGTCACTGAGATGGAAGGAGAGTATTAGCATCTTGTAATCTCTCTGGTGACGGATTCAGAAGAGCTGTCTGTGAGGGCTAACGGCAATGGCATCATCCATCCTTGTGCCTCTGTTTGCAACATGCAATCAATGGCTTGGCTTTGTGCTGAGAGTTGCATCATTGGGAGATTTTTGTCCTTGTGCAAACGTCACAGAGTATATTTGTACAAGCCCAGATAGTACAGCCTGGGGTGTATGGTGCAGCCTGTCATTACTAGGCAACAAGCTTCAAAACACTGTACACCAAACACTCTCTACTAACGCAACACTATGCTGAGTGCTGTATCCAAACAGTAAATACGCATGACAGAGAACATTAAAAAAAAACAACAACAACAAAAAGTGGCTCACTGAGTAAAGCACTGGCTGAGCAAGGGCAAGGATCTGATTCAGATCACCCGCTCGAAAGCTGGGCATGGCAGCATGCTCCTGTCACCCAGCGCTGGGGGAGAGGAGAAGTGGGTGCTGGGCTTGCTGGTCCTCTTGTCAGGCTCCTTTACCTTTCTCAGTCTGGTTTATTTCACTTAACACAATGATTTACAGTCCGATCTATTTCCATGCAAATGTCACAAATTCAGGGTTTGTCTGTTCTGTTTTTAATATGGCAGAATAAGATTTTATTGTATACAAAGAGGTTTGTTTAACCAAGATATGAGTCCTCATTTTAAGTTTTAAAAGTAACTGGGTGTGTAGCACATACCCGTAATGTCAGCATTATTGGCTGTGGAGGCAGGATCCAGAGTTCAAGGCTAGCTTGGGCTACACAATAAGGTCCAGGCTCAAAATTACAGTTTAAAATAATATATATGACAATATATATTAGAAGATTGTAGAAAACAGCACAGTGGATGAAATGTTGACCATGCAAGCATGAGAATCAGGGTGTGAATCCCCAGCATCCAAAGACAGGAAGGAGTGAGAGCCATCTGTAGTCCCAACACTCCTGAGGCAAACTAGCTATCTAAACTAGCCGGAATCCATAAACTTAGTCTCATCAAGAGAACCCACCTCAGTAAGCAGAGGCAGATTCCCGATGCCTATCTCTGGCCTCGATATACACATGTACACACAGGCAATTGAAACATCAGAAAGCTAAACTTTTAGAAATAATTCAAAAATGAAAATCCTCAGGGCTGGAGAGTCAGCTTCTAAGAGTCCTCTTCCAGAAGACCTCAGCTTGGGGCTCAGCTTTGACTCACAGCAGCCTTTATTCCAGCTCCATATAGATCTGGCGCCCCTTCTGGCCTCTGGAAGCACTGCACTCATGCACAGAAATACACATAATTTTGAAAAACTGGTTTTGGTTTTAAGACAGGGTCTCATTATATAGCCCCGGCTGGCCTGAAACTAACTATATAAAGTAGGCTGGATCTCAAATTCACAGAGATGCTCCTGACTCTGCCTTCTGACTGCTAGGATTAAAGGCGTGTACCAACAACTCAAAGTACAGGGGGCACAGCACAAAGGCATGGGGAAGGCAGTCTCCTACGTTCCTGCTTTAAGTTGGTTCAGTCAGGAGCTGGAGATATAGAAAGGTATAGCGCTTGCGTAGTATCCACATAGCCCCAGGCTCCATCCTCAGCAGCACATAACTGAGTATGGTGGCCCACACCTGCCATTCCAGTATTCAGGAAGTAGAGACAGGAAGATCAAAATTTTAATACAACATACTGAGTTCGAAGCCAGCATGGGCTACATGAGACCCTGTCTTGGTAGATAAGCAAATAAGTAGATAGGTCCAGTTGCTAGGGGTGATTTAATAACTACTTTCAACAAAGAAATTGCATTAACTCCTTCATCCACTGATATCAGTTCAAGATTACTGTACTGCACAGATTTGGTTTTGGATGGGGAAAGGATTTATAAGAATTCACATGTATAACTTAATAGAGCAAAACCCACAAATAATCTAAACACTTCCTTTCCCCCCAAGAAATGTGCAATGTCCTCAAGTAACTTCGTCCACAGTGTTATGGTTTAAGTAAAATGGTGCAAGTCCCCGAGTGGCCCACAGGCCATGAAGCAGATCCCAGGCAGAGAGCCTCAGCAGGGCAGGCAGTCCCCTGAGGAGAGACAGAAGGATAGGCACGCCACGAGACCACGCCGCAGGTCTCCAAAAGCAGCTGGTCCCAGGCAGGGAGCCACGTGGTGGGTGAGAGACAGAGACATGGATAAGAACACCTTGCAGAAAAGGTGAGTATTTATTTAGTAAGTTATGGAGGAGAAAGGGAAATGGGGAAGGGGAGAAGGGAGAAGAGGGGAGAGAGAGAGAGAGAGAGAGAGAGAGAGAGAGAGAGAGAGAGAGAGAGAGAGAGAGAGAAAGGGGAAGGGAGTAGTGGGGAGAAGGGATGGAGGCAGAAGCTGCCTCTTTAAGAGAGAGACACAGAAAGGAAGGGACTCAGACTACAGGCAGGAAGGAAGATAGATCTACCTGCCTCAGTGGGGGGGGGGGGGGGGGGGCTTGTCTCTTAAAAGGACAGGATAGACCATTATACAAGGAATTGGGGTTCACTCCATTGGTAAAGTGTTTGCCTTGCAAGTGTAAGGAACTGAGTTCTGTTCCCAGAACCGACATGGAGAAAGAAAGAACAAGAAAATCTGTACTTGGCAGTGTGTACTTAGAATCCCAGAGCTGGTGGCAAGCACAGGAGGACTCTATGGTTCACTGGCTTGTCAGCCTAGTCAAGTGAGCAAGGACCAATTCCCAGTGAGAGATCTTGTCTCAAAAATTAGTGTGGGAAAGCCAGGCGGTGGTGGCGCACGCCTTTAATCCCAGCACTTGGGAGGCAGAGGCAGGCGGATCTCTGTGAGTTCGAGACCAGCCTGGTCTACA
>NW_004949223.1:393086-399899 GCF_000317375.1 Microtus ochrogaster | reverse complement strand
TTAGTGTGGGAGAGGAGATGTGGAGAGACAATGGCTCAGTGTGTCAAAGCACCCATGTCAAGCAGCTCACAAGGATCAGTAAATCCTGTCCCACAATACCCATCTCCCTCTTCTGTCTTCAGAGGGCATTACACCCATCCATACACAGAGGCATGCGCATAAATAAAACCAAATACTAAGAAATAAAACAAGGGGATCAGCTTCTAGGGTATGACATCTAAGGTTGACCTTTGGCCTTCAAGTGCAAATGCACATGACCTACACACACATTTACACACCACAGAAATATCTGATCCATTCACACATTTTGTTTTGTTTTGCTTTTCGTTTTGTTTGTGTTTGTTTTTTAAAGCAGCATGATATCATTTTATTTAGAAAAAGCTTGAGGCATAGTGTGTGTACTTTCTGTTTTACTAATCTGAAACTACTCCCCCGCCCAAAAAAAAGATATGAAAAACATGCAGCATTTAACAAGTCCAACAAAAGGCCATCAACCATCAGGACATGCCCAAGACATTAGAATTCAGCGGTGTGTTGTTAAATAGCTAGATGCTGGCTTGTCTATAGACTCCATGGTCCTGGTAGACATGGGGGAGGGGTGACTTCTGAAGATTGATGTCCTGATTTTTAGCCTTTATAGGGAACACAGAGAATTTCTCTTTGCTTCTTCCACTCTCTTTAGATCAGAATAAATAGACATTGTCTAAGGCGGCATATTTGGGGATAGCATATTGTAATATCCCATAAGTTTCTCTCTCTTGTAAAGTGTCTCATGATCTTGCTTTAAATACATTCAGGACACGGCATTTTTGCTCCCACTCCTGGAAAACACAGGCTGGCAACAGGAAGAGAGAAATCATCCTTTGGGGGAATGTCTGGAACCTTGGTCTGACCAGTGTCAAACAAAATTCCGACCAGTGTCAAATTGCAGGCGAACCCAGCCTGTCCTATCTGCAGGGAGCAGCCTGCTGTGGAGGACACACCACCTGGATCAGGAGGCTTGTAGCAGGAAGGCCTCCACAGACGCAGGAGGACATGGAGCACAGCCCCAGGCTGAACCGCTCTCTTAGCATTTCTTCCCCAGGTTGCAAACATGGACTCCTGGACTGGGGACAACTTCAACTACACCACTCTCCTCTCTCTTCGTACTTTTGTTCTTTTCTTGAGGCCTGGATTCTTTGGTGACTATCTTGGGTTTCTTGGGAACCAGATTCATTCCGGCGTCAAGCAATGTGTTAGGAATATAACATTTTTGTTAAAAATATGAATGTCTCTGAAGTCTCAAATAAACCTCAGTTTTCTTGCCATTAGTATTCAAGTCGTGATAGCACCAGTCCGAAGAGTTTTCCAGGACACACCCTTAATAGGAAGCAGGACAGCCTTCCCGCAGGAAAGGCTCTGGATATCCTTGAGGCTTAGAGTTGCTCAGAAGTCTGCAGAGGAGGAACTGGTGGTTTGAGGGTTTCAGGGGAAGAAACATTTGATTCCATAGGATGTTCTGTGGTGGGCTCCTCAGTCCCTGGGACCAGGGTTAAAAGTCACATTTTCTTCATCGAATTCTTCCTCACAGTGGTTCTTGTCGTAAGTGTCCTGGCTGGAGTGCGACATTGCGGGGTGGGACTGGGGGGTTGATTTGATAATCACTTTCAACAAATAACTTGCATTACTCCTGCGATATTCACGGGTTTTTATTTGCTTCGTTCTGTCTCCATCTTCCAACATCTTTTCATGAGTAATTTGTAACTACAACTTAGTAGGAAAATAGGTGACTTTTCTCCTATTTTTCCCATGGACTTTATTTGAAGCTTTGGGGAAATACAATCAGGGTTTGAAATTCCTGTAAGGCAGAGGATGCTTTGTAATTAGTCTGCTCTGATCAAGAGTTTGTGCGTGCTCTCTCTCTCCCTCCCTCCCTCTCTCCCTCTGTCTTCTTCCATGTCCCCTCTCTCAAACACATCCCATGCCCCTCTCCTATCTCGCAAATTGATGGTCTCTGTTTAGTTATTGTTACATATATGAATGCATAAATAAGTAACTATAGCCTCCAAGTCCATTTAGGGTAGCTAATGTAGGTGTGATTTCAGACTGACCACTTGGTGCTGGATTGGGGACTCATCCCTGAGGAAGAGTGGTTCCCCCACTCTCAGCTCTCATTAGCTGTCTATAGTGCTTTGTCTAGGGGTTGTACCACAGGAGTTTGCCCCCTCTCAAGTTAGTGTGTCTATTGATACTGCCCTTACTCAGGTCTTGTTTGCACAGCTGTACTGTTGAAGTATCATGGGTGTGTAGCTTCCTTGACACCTCTTGAAGATACAGTTTCACAGCAGACTTCCTGGTCTTCTGGCTTTTACAATCTTCTATCCTTTTTTTCCTTGATATTCCCTGAGCCTTAGGCACAGGGCTTGTCTAGTAGGTATATCCCTTAGGGCTGTGTTCCACACAGTTCGATTTGTGTATTATGATCTCTTTTGGTTTTCTGCAATAGTCTCTATTTACTGTAGAGGTGCTTCTTCGGTGAGAGGTGAGCATTACACTGACCTTGGGCTTAAGGATAAGTTTTATAATGTGTTTAGGAATTATGCTGATCTACCAAAGTCCTGATAACAGATTCTCTCCTAAGTCCATGACCTCACTAGCCCCAGATAGCACCAGGCATGACTTCCGGCCTACTGAGTGGACCTTTCGTCTAATTAGACAGCTGTTGGTTGCTGTCTGAACGCCACTGTTGCACATTTAGGTGTATCTTATCATGTCTGTTATGATTCATTGATTTCACAGTTGGGTGGGATTGTCGGGTACTCCCGCTCTTGGCTTGCATAACACCTTCTGTATGGCCAAACCTGGACTGCAGGAAGAAGGCTTTTTAGGTCTAATCAAGCATGAATTTTTCCAAGTATGCAGTGCCTTCCGTAAGAGAGACTTACCTTCATTCTCTTTGAGGTAACCAAGGACAAAGGCACGTATTCTTTGGGGGAAATCATTTAGACTCCCCTGACCAACAACTCAAATGGAGGCTTCTCGTGCCTGGTACCAGAATTTTTGTTACATGGTCTATGGCTCTTTGGGGGAGCATTGCATTGTCACTTCAAGTGGCATACCTTCATGTGTGTGTGTGTATTATATCAGCATCTATATTTACATATATATAAAATATAAAATAATATATTTCTTGGGATGTTTATCAAACATCCCTGGTGCCATTTGAGAGTTATCTCTTTGTGTGTTTATTTCTGGTGTGTACACATTTGTCAACACGCATGTGGGGCCAGCAGTCAACCTTAGGTGTCATTTCCTGAGAACCATCAACTTTTCTGTTTCCTGAGGCAGGATTTTTCACCCGGGCAGCTAGGCTGGCTGGCCAGCAAACCCCAAAGATTCTCCTGTCTCCACCTCCTGGACGATAGAGTTAAAATCAAATACCACTACACATGGATCCTGGGGATTGAGCTCAGGTCCTCATTCTTGCAAGGGAAACACTTTGCTGACTAAGCCATGTCCCCAGTCCAGACACAGAGTTTCTTTAATTTTTATTATTTTTAATTGTTAGTGTGTACACATAGTGCATTGGCCCAGCATTTTTAGTCTTAAGTTTTTCATTTTGGATCCTTGGGAAGGGTTTTTATTAAACTTATTATTGTATGCATGATGTGTATGTGTGTACATGCCACATCATGCATGTGGAAGTCTGAGGACAATATTTTGGGGTCAGTTATCTCCTTCGACCTTTAAATGAATTACGGATCCCAACTCAGGCCACTGGGCGTAAGTGACAAGCGCTTTTACCAGAGTTATGTGGCATTTTAATTTTTATCCTAATTGATGTGGATTCCTTGTCCATGCTTCTGGGTGGGATGTATAAGGACATTTTCATGATTCATTCAATATGCCGACTTTTATTTATTTATTCATAGACTTGTTTGTTTCTTTGTATTTTCACATTGAACACAGGACCTTACACACGGTGGGCAAGTAGCCTGCCATCTTTTTGTGTGTGTTTCAGAACATCACTAAGTTACTCAGGCCTTGAACTCACTCTGTAGCCTAGGCTAGCTTTGAATTTATGGTACTTTTACATTGACCTCTGATGTCTAAACTGTGGTTTCTATGACTGTGATAAAATACCATGACCAAAAGAAATTTGGGGAGGAAAGGGTTTGTTTCAGCTTAAAACTCCCAAGTCACACTTCATCACTGAGATAAGTTGAGGCAGAAACTCAACCCAAGAACTTGGAGTCAGGAACTGAAGCACAGGGCAACAAAAACCACTGCTACTAGCTTGTTCCCTTGGCTTGCTCAGCTTGCTTGTTTTAAACAATCCAGGACCACCAGGGTGGTCCAGGGGTGGCCCCACCCACAGTGAGCTGGGCCCGCCCACATCAGTCATCAATCAAGGACATGCCCCTACAGATTTGCCCACAATGCACATGATTGTCTATGGAGCCATTTTCTCAGTTGAGCTTTCCCTCCTCCCAGAGGACCCTGTCAAGTTAACAAAAACAAAAACAAAAACAAAACACCTAACCAGGACAACAGGACTGTGCCTTCAAGCCTGGCTTTCTTTTTTTATTTTAAAAATTACTTTATTCAATTATTTTGTGTGTTGGGGGTAGGGGTTGCCTGCAAGTGTATCTGTGCACAGTGTGTGTGCAGTGCCTCCAGACGCCAGAAAAGGGCATTGGATCACCTGGACTAGAATTACATACAGTTGTGGGCTGCCCATATAGGTGCTGGGGATTGAGCCCTCACCCTCTGAAAGAACAGCCCGTGCTATTAACTACTGAGCCATCCCTGCAGTCCCAAACCTCGATTTATTTCTCCTCCTTCTCTCCTCTGCCACCCTCTTTCCTCTTCCTTCTTCCTCCCTTTTTCTTTTCTTCCATTAACCTCTGTGTGATCTAATCCATTGCTAAGAGTGCTCTGCTATGCACACACCACAAACACTTTTTCTGCATCTAAAATCCTAATGGCACCGGCCCAGTGTTGTGAAATATTATTTTAAGGTGTGTTACATTCATTTATGCCATGGGGTTTTTGTTTAATGATGCAAAAATATATTCCATTCTTTTATGTTGCATTTGTTTAACTCTGCAAAGCTGTGTTACTTTGCCTGCCTAACACCGGATTGGTCTAATAAAGAGCTGAACAGCCAATAGCAAGGTAGGAGAAATGACAGCCAATAGCAAGGTAGGAGAAATGATAGGTGGGGCTGGCAGGCAGAGAGAATAAATAAGAGGACAAATCTAGGGAAGAGAGAAAAGCAAAAAAAAAAAAGGACACCAGGGGACAGCCACCCAGCCTCACAGCCAGCCATGGAGTAAGAAGGAAAGAAAAAAGAAAAATATACAGAATAAATAAAGACAACAAACAAGCCAAGCTAAGGTCAGGCATTCATAAGTAAAAATAAGTCTCTGTGTGTTTATCTGAGAGCTGGGTGGCGGGCCCGAAAAGAGAAGAAAAGAAATCCTACAGCCCAGTGAATTTTTTTTTTGAGAGGGATAACATGATTAATAAAAAAAATTCTTTGCAGCTGGTGCTATTGCTCAACAGCTTCCTAGAGCCTTACATTTGAGCCAGAGCCCTGCCCCCAATAACAAAGGAAATCCTCTGATCTTAATGTAAATTGCTATGTGAAGTTTTATCATTGAAGTAAAATTGCTTTTCCATCGTAGAGAAACAAAGGGGAAACATTTTCTGTAGAATACCATAGCACATACATCTTGGTGATTGTTCCTTTGCCCTTTTCCTTTTCTTCTTTTAAACACAGCACCTCATGTAGCCCAGGCTACTTCAAACTCACTATTCAGTCAAGAATAACTTTGAACTCAGTGTCCTCCTGTCTCCTATTCCAGGGTCCTGGGCTGGCAGGTGTGCACCGCCATCCCTGGTTCATGTGCTGAGAGAATGGAACCCGCAGCTTCATGCATACTGGGCAAGCACTTTTTTGAGAAAATCATACAATGTATCTTTAATCATATTCACATCCCTTTCCTAACTCTTGGCTTCACCAGCTTCTCTCTACAGCTAACTGTCTAAGTAACTTTTCAATTTCTGTGGCAAAGTACCAAGGCAATTTACAAAAGGAAGAGTTGGCAGCGGCTTGTTTATATTTTCTGAAAGTGAGTCCATGGCCTTCATGGTGGGGAGCAAGGCAGCAGGCAGGCAGACATGGCACTGGAACAGCAGTTCATGGCCTTCACGGTGGGGAGCAAGGCAGCAGGCAGGCAGACATGGTGCTGGAGCAGTAGCTGACAGCTCACGTGTTAAGACAATAACCACAAAGCAGACAGAGAGGCTAACAAGGAAGGATGGGGGCTTTTTAAACCGCAAAGCCTACCCCCAGTGGCACACCTCAATAATCCTTTCCAGTTCCACCAACTGAAGAAGAAGCAAGAATATATTAACCTATGGGAGGGGGCATTCTCATTTAAACCTCTATGCCACCAACTTCGTATTGTCTTTGTATCTTTCTTATGTGTATTTTTTTCATTTTTGAGATTATAAGATAATTGCATCATCTCTCCCCTAAATCTCCTATCTCCAAACACTCCTATGAACCCCTCTTTGTTCTCTTCCTGTTCATTACCTCTCCTGTTTTTAATTGTTGCTACATGATTCTATCTATGCACATCTGTTGAAATAAGAGCGGCTGCTTTCCGTCACACGGCCGCCCACATGGCTAGCTTAGCTTATGCCCCGAAATAATTACACAGAAACTGTATTCTTTTAATCACTGCCTGGCCCCAATAGTTCCAGCCTCTTATTGGCTAGCTCTTACATATTAATCTAACCCATTTCTATTAATCTATGTAGTCC
>NW_004949223.1:380668-390201 GCF_000317375.1 Microtus ochrogaster | reverse complement strand
ATCCTGTTCTGTTTTCTCCGCCTACCTAAGGGTTGGCCTATGAAATGGGCCTAGGCAGTTTCTTTATTAATAAGAAATCATTCCCACATCACACATCAGTTCACAAACTTAACCTGCTCAGCCTGAACAAGGCTACTCAATTGCTTGTCTTCTGGACTAACCCTGGAGAAGACTATTTTTCCCACTCCACATTCCTAAGTTGCCTATGGTTCTTCTGTAGGGGTTGGGGCCTTGAGGACTTTACCCAATCCACTCGGCATGTCTATTTTCTTTGTTCTGCTCACGTGTGTGCAGTCATGTTGTGAGAGTTTGTAGGTGTAGCTTCTGACATTCCCAGGAGACACAATCTCATCGCCAACTCCCTGATCTTCTAACTCTTACAATCTTCCTATATTCCCACAATATTCCCTGAGCCTTAGGTGCTTTGTAGATATGCCCATTGGGACTGGACTCCACAACTCTGCATATTGATTGGATGTGGTTTTCTGTCATGGCCTCCATCTGTTGCAAAGGGAAGTTTCCTATTTCCCCTATCAGATCACATATGCCCTACCATCCCCTTTAGCCTCTTCCTCTGTATTTTCCTTCCTCCGGAACCCCCTTTTTCCATTTCCCCTATCAGATCACATGTGTCCTAGCACTCCTTTGCCCTCTTCCTCCTTTCCTCTGTATTTACCGTCCTAAGGAACCCCTTTTCCTCTTTCCTCCATCAGATCACTTGTACTCTGCTGTCCCCCTCCTCTTTTCTGTTCCCAACCCCCAAGCCTGACAATGGCTCCATTTTATTTTCTGGTTTCTGTAGTTACTAAAGGATAAAATGATACTTTTTGAAAATGAATTTGGGTGTCCTAGAGCTTGGTGCATATATGTTTAGGACAGTAATACCTTCTAGGTTAACTGTTCCCTTGGTTAGAATGGGATGTCCCTCTTCAACTCTTAGGATTAGTTTTAGTTTGAAGTCTATTTTTTCAGATATTAGGATAGCGGTGCCTGCTCCCTTCTTGGTACCATTTGAATAGAAAACTTTTGTTCATCCTCTTACTCTAAGGTAGTGCCTATCTTTAGAGCTAACATTTTTCTTCTTTTAATTAATTTTTTAAATTTCATTTTGCATTCCAACCACAGTTCTCCCTCCCATCCCTCTTCCTGTTCCCCCTTCCTCCCTTCCAGCCCACCCCCCACCCCATCCACTTCTCCCAACAGGTAAGGGCTCCCAAAGGGCGTCAACAAAATCTGGCACATGAAGTTGGGGTAGGACCAAGCCCCTCCCCCCATGCATTAAGGCTGAGCACGGCATCCCACCATAGGGAATATGCTCCAATAAGCTAGCTCATGCACCAGGGATAGACCCTGCTCCGACTGCCAGGTGCCCCTCAGATGTCCGAGCTTCACCTCTGTCTCCCACATATGGAGGGCCTACTTCAGCCTCATGGAGGTTCCACAACTGTCAATCTAGAGTTCATGAGTTTCCACTAGCTTGATTCAGCTGTCTCTGTAAATTTCTCCATTATGCCCTTAACCTCCCTGGTTCATATATTCCCTCCTCCCTCTCTTCAGTTGGTTTCTCCGAGCTCAGCCTGGTGCTTGGCTGTGGATCTCTGCATCTGCTTCTATCAGTTTCTGGGTGGAGACTCTATAATGATAGTTGGTGTAGTCACCAATATGATTATAGGGGAAACAGATGGATGGATTTTGCTTCTTGATCCATTGAGTCAATCAGTATCTTTTAATTGCCTGGCTGTGGGCCCAAGCCTCTGACTCACTCGCTGCTCTGTAGGCCCTTTCTTTCCTTCTTCATAGCTGCATAGTGTCCCTGGTCTGTAAGCATCTTGACCATGTGTCAGCTTCCCGGGGACGGATATTAAATCCTTTCCCCAGCCATATAGTCCCATAATTTCAAATGCACTGGGGAGGTAGGAGGGGTGATGATGGGATGGTGTGAGGCCACGTGCTCGTCATGTGGCCTTTCCTTTGATATTTAAAGTTATTAATGAAACGCATTTGTTAGCTATGGTCATCGTGTTATTGATTTTTGGTGTTATTTGTGCTCACTGGCACTTGGTCTTTTAATAATTACAGTTTTGTATTTCTTACCACACTCTCTCTGCTATCTGTGCTCATTCAGTCCAAAATATTACTTCCTATAATTTTTTTAGGTTTGGTTTGTTAGGGTAGAGAGGAAGGAGGGAGGTGGGGGGAAAAAGAAAATTGCCACCATAAAAAGAAAAAAAAAAAGACAAAACAGGGCCCTAAGCAGAGAACATTCATTAAGCCAGCTGCAAAGGGAATTCAGACCTGTGCTACGTGAAGTGTTCCCAAGCTGATAAGGGGTAAGTGCCACCAGATAACGAGCAAAGTGGATCAAGGTGCTGTTTCCAAGAGAAAATAAAGCTGTGTGGGAATTCACATCGTAGTATACTTACCCAGAGCAATTCCAGGAAAGCAGACTCCTGAGATAACTCAGTAGTAAGGGCAGTTGCTGCTCACCCCAACGACCTGACTTTGTGCCCAGGGGCCCATGTGATGGAAGGAGAATCAGTGTCTGAAAGTTCTGCTCTAGCCTCCCTAGTACACTATGGCACATACTGGTGCGTACATACCCAGCTCCAGGGTCTATGAGAGACATGTCTCAGGGGAATAAGAAAGAATGACAGAGCAGGACACCCAATGTCTCCTCTGGCCTCTGCACACACACACACACACACACACACACACACACACACACACACACACATGCACACACACAGGCATGCGTGCACGGGAATGCACCATTCATAAATACAATACAAACATGCAAAGATGAGCTGGGCAGGAGGTCCCATGGGCAGCCAGGTCCCACAGGCAGCCAGGTCCCAGGGGTGAGGGGTGAGCAAGGTGAAGGCAAAGGATGGGTGAGCAGGTAGGCAGGCATCAGAGACTTGTGGGCTGCCGTGGACCTCGTGTTGCTCTGACTGTGATAGGAGCTTAAAGGATCTGAGCAGAGGACGGACAAAGCACAGCCACACTGACATGGGACAGGGTGACACTGAGGAACAATTCTGAACTGGTTCAAAGCCCAGCCATGAGCTTCTGCCATGGTCAAGGAAAGGGCCACATGACGAGCACGTGGCCTCACACCATCCCATCATCACCCCTCCTACCTCCCCAGTGCATTTGAAATTATGGGACTATATGGCTGGGAAAAGGATTTAATATCCATCCCCAGGAAGCTGACACACGGTCAAGATGCTTACAGACCAGGGACACTATGCACCTACAAAGAAGGAAAGAAAGGGCCTACAGAGCAGCGAGTGAGTCAGAGGCTTGGGCCCACAGCCAGGCAAGATGGGCACAGAGTACAAGGTCAGCAGACTGCCTCTCTCCTTCTCTATTCCTATTGCTTCAGTAAGACGCAGGCTCCTTCTCCTTCCTCATTTCCTTTCCTCCTCTGGAACTTCTGATAAATGGGGACGTAGGAACCTTTCAGTGACCCGACCCACGCCTCCCTTTCATTTGTCTTCTCTGAAAATGGGATCACTTTTAGGGGACCCTGAGCTTTGCACAGGAAATGTGCCAAAGGTACAACCTTGGACTCAGAAGAATGATGGAAAATCCCTGAAAACCAGAAGTCAAGTAAAGACGCACAGGTCCAGGGTCAAAAACCACCAGAGAAGGTCAAGGGGCTGGATTCTCACTGGATCACTCCAAATCACAGCATCCTTGGACACATTCTAGGGCCCTGGTAGGTAAGTCTGAGCAAACACAGACCTCCAACTAAATGAGGCCTCAGACATTGGCCTGCTTGTCTTTCTCCTCTCCTTTCCTTTCCTCCTCCCTCTTCCTCTTCTTCCTTCTTCCCTAGTTGGTCACAGTACATTGACTGCACTGCTGTCTCTCACTAGGACAGTGACCTTGACTTCCCAGTACTGACCCCAGCCCACTTGCACTTCTTAACCCAGCTACAAACATGCCAACATGGAAAGATTTCTACAAGATGCCCTATAGTTGTAAAACTAGCTGTGTTTGAACTGAACCGGGAAACACATGAGCCTTCAATCATGCACCAAAACCTACAGGCATCTGAGGAAAGCTGGGAGCAGAAAAGATGATCTTCTGCAGGGAAGAGCACACCGGTTAGTTGTCCAGTACCAAATGGTCAGCCCTGAAAACGTACATACAAGTAGCATATAGCCACACAACAGGCTATATTTAGGAATATAAATGTGCATATATATATATACATATATGCATGCAATAGCAGCAGAAAAAGAGACCATGAAGTTAAAGGAGAGTGAGGAGGGGTATATGAAAGGGTGTGGAGGAAGGAAAGGGAAGGAAAAATATAATTATATTATAATCTCAAAAATAAAAATGGATTAAAAATCTAGCTGTGTTTGCATTTTAACTTTTGGGTTTAGTTTTTTGTTGTTGTTCTTGATGATATTATTTGTTTGTTTGATTGATTGATTTTCATTTGTTTAAAAACAGGGTATCACATAGTCCAATTTGTTTTCCAACCAGTTATGTAGCTGAGTCTGGTTTTGAACTTCTGGCTCTCCTGCCTCAGCCTCCCAGGTGCTGGCATGATAAATATGAGCTGCCAAGCCTGCCATGAAGACAAGTTGCTAAAGGAGCAGAAATTAACTCATTAAAAATACTCTGTCATCCTGAATGAAGTAACCCAGACCCAGAAAGACAAGCATGGCATGTACTCACTCATAAGTGGATATTAGACTCAAGGCAAAGGATAACCAGCCTATAGTTCATGACCCCAGAAAAGCTAGGCTACAAGGGGAACCCTAAGAGAGACATACATAGATTCCCTTGGGAAGGGGAATTAGACAAGATCTCCTGAGAAAACTGGGAATGTGTCGGGAGGGCAGAAGGAGTGGGAGATGGGAGAAGGAGAGGGGGGAGGAGGAGGAGGACATGATGGAACAGAATGGTTGAGAGATAGGGGACAGAGTGGGAGAGCAAGGAAAGAGATATCTTGATTGAGGGAGCCATTTTGGGTCTAGCAAGAAACCTGGCACTAGGAAAATTCTCAGGAGTCCACAAGAATGACCCCAACTAAGACCCTAAGCAACAGTGGAGAGGATGCCTGAACTGGCCATCTCTGGCAATCAGATTGATGATTACCTTAATTGTTATCATAGAACCTTCTGATGGAAGCAGATGCAGAGATCCACAGCTAAGCACTGGGCCAAGCTTCTGGAGACCAGTCAAAGAGAGGAAGAAGCAATAATATGAGCAAAGGGGTCAAGATCATAATGAGGAATACCCACAGAAACAGTTGACCTGAGCTAGTGAAAGCTCACTGACTCTGGACTGATAGCGGCTGAACCTGAATAGGCCAAACTAGGTCCAAGTTCTGTGACTTGGGCAGTCTGAGGGGCCACTAGCAGTGGGACAAGGATTTATCACTAGTGCTTGAACCTTGAACTGGTATTTTGGAACCCATTCTGTTTGGAGAGATACCTTGCTTAGCCTAGGTATAGTGTGGAGGGCCTTGGTCCTGCCTCAAAGTGATGTGTCAGACTTTATTGACTCCCCTTGGGAAGCCTTACCCTCCCTGAGGAGTGGATGGGGGCTGTAGTAGGGAGAAGGTGGGGGAAATGGAAGAAGGGGAGAGAATGGGAACTGGGATAGGTATGCAAAATGAGAAAAGATTGTTTAAAAAATAAATTTAAAAAAATTTAAATGAAAAAAATGCAGTTATCTCCCAAATGTTGAAATCCCAGCACCCACATGGCAGCTCATAATTGTCTATAACTCCAAGATCTGATACCCTCACACAGACATGCATGCGGGCAAAACACCAATACACATAAAATAAAAATAAATAGGATTTTTAAAATAAGTAAATAAGATTTCGATTTAATTAAAATTAGATAAATAAGTAAGCAAATAAATAGAAATGGAGGAAGTGTGTGCATATTAAGTAAAAGTCGGTCTGAGAAGGCTGTGAAAGGCTTTAGCTCCAAATCTAAGACATCTTGGAAAACACAGATCAATTAGTGGAATGTGGAGGAGTGTGTGTCTGTGTATGTGCGTGCGTGTGCGTGTGCATGTGTGTGTGTCTGTGTGTCTGTGTGTCTGTGTCTCCAAAGACCAAAAGAGGGTGTTGGATCTCCTTGAGCTAGAGTTACAGACTATCGTGAGCTACCCAACATGAGGGCCTGGAACTAAACTCAGACCTTCCACAAGAGCAGCGAGCACTCTTTACCACTGAGCCACCTCCCCAGACCCTCACCTTTGCTCTTTAAGACAGGGTCTCTCAATGGCCTGGAGCTCACCACATACGCTACACTGGATGCTGCTGAGCCCCAGAAATCCTGTATCTGCCTCTCCAGGCTCACCACATACGCTACACTGGATGCTGCTGAGCCCCAGAAATCCTGTATCTGCCTCTCCAGGCTCACCACATATGCTACACTGGATGCTGCTGAGCCCCAGAAATCCTGTATCTGTCTCTCCAGGTCGGGGATGGCAGGTGCTTGCTACCACCCCTGGCTTTTTTACGTATGTTCTGGAAACTGAACTAACTGAACCTTCTCCTTCACCCATGTTTTCTTTGGTTTGCTTTTCTGGTACCAGGTCACACTCTGCAGCAAGACTGGCCTCAAACCTATGATCCTCCTGCTTCACCCTCCTGGTGCATGCACCATGCAACCTTCACATCCTAGCTACACAGAGGAATCTTAGTAAAGGAAAATCGACATTCCTTGTGGATTCGCAGTGCCTACATGTCGTTGTGCATCGTCAAAATGCATAGTAAGCTGAGGGCAGCACACATTTACAATCCCATGAGATGCATGCCAAATCGGTAAACTGTCTTACGTCGATGGAACTTTCTGAGAAGCTAGCTCTGGAAGCATGGTGCCCCTACCCCACATCTTGTCTCAGAGCATCTTCTAAGCGCCCTCGCCGAAGGTGGGTTGAGCCCCTCACTCTGTGACAGGGAGACATCAGCAGAACAGCCCAAGAGTAGAACCACTGTGTCCTTGAGAACAGCTAGCAGGTGAACTCAAGTCCTCTGCCAGAGCAGCAAAAAGCCTTGGTCGCAAAGTTATCACTACAGCCCCTATACAGTGTATCTGATCATATCCATCCATCATTACTTCCCTCCAACTCCCCCTAGAACCCCCACTCCTCCCGTCTTCCAATTTCTTGTCTTTTTATTTAAATTGTTACTAATAACTCCCTGAGTCCAATTAGTGCTGCCCGTATGTGCATGGGTGTGGGGCCCCCTCCCGGCAGCTACACCCGCAGAGGAGAGTCTCCCTTCCATAGCGGCCATTAATTGCCAATAGCTCCCCTAATAAGGGTGTTGCCTCAGGAGCCCTCCTCCTTCCATGCTGAGATTTTTTTACTGGCTTGACTTTGTCCAGGTCTTGTGCAAGGAACCACAACTGTCATGCCTGGAGGAGGAGCCATGAAGATGTGTCTGTGCCTTTGTGAGTTTACGACATATCGATAGTGGGAGTCCTTGGCTGAATGTGTTTGTCTAGTGGGCATGTGGCAGAAAGCCTGGCCTGCACTCACAACCTTCTTTAACACTAAAGTTGCCACTGCCCAGTAGGGAAGAAAATAAAAAACAAAAGAAAAACCTCAATATCATAAAATACATTGTGACCAGGCAGTGGTGGCACACACCTTTAATCCCAGCAATTGGGAGGTGGAGGCAGAAAGACCTCTGTGAGTTCGAGGCCAACCTGGTCTACAGAGTGAATTCCGGGACAGCCAGGGCTATATAAAAAGAAAACCGTGTCTCAAAAAAAAAAGCAAACAAACAAACAAACAAACAAATAGCATACATTGTGTTTTATTGTGCCTCTAAGAAACTGGGTTGTCATTGTGGAAGTTAACTGAAAGTTATTTTGGGGGTCCATCTCACTTCAGTCAAAAAGGCTAAGATCAAGAAGCTAAATATCAGCCTGCTGTGGTAGCACACACCTTTAACCCCAGCCCTTGGGAGGCAGGCAGGCGGAGCTCTGAGAGTTCGAGGCCAGCCTGGACTACAGGGTGAATTCCACAATAGTCAGAGTTACATAGTGAGACCTCATCTCAAAAATAAAAACAAATAACAAAAAAGAAAGAAAAGTAAAAAGAGATGGCATGGATCTATAGAAAGAGGACACTCACTTCTGATAGGTGTGCAAACAGGGGCAGCACCAATGAGAATTCGTGCAGCAGCTCCTCAGAAGCAGATTTACCAAGTGACCCAGCGCTCCTGGGCACACGGCCACTGTACTTTACATCCCACCAGAGAGACTCATGCTTAGGGGCCTCAAGTCACAATAAATGGGGTCTCAGTTAGGGTTTCTACTGCTGTGAAGAGACACCATGACCACTGCCACTCTTATAAAAGAAAACATTTAATTGAGGGTGGCTTACAGTTTCAGAGGTTTAGTCCATTGTCATCATGGAACATAGCAGCGTGCAGGCAGACATTGTCCACAGACAGTAAAAAGAGACTGCTGTATGAAGCCTAGCTCGAGAAGACCTCAAAGCCCACTGCTACAGTGACACACCTACTTCAACAGGGTCCCACCTACCTACCACTCATTCTTTACCCTAACAAACATCTCAGCTTCTTCTTCCACCCCTGAAGGTGACAGCCTCACGTCACTCCGTCTCCAGCTGTGCACCTTCTGTGGACTGGGTCACAGGAAGCCCACAGAGCTTTCCAGTCACCAAGAAAACCCGTGACTCGGCACCTCTGCATACACAGGAAAGATCCTGGATCTAAGAATATTCTTTCCCCATTACCTACCAACTGCAGCCCCTCCCACACCCCATAAGTGGACTCACACTTTTCCACCCTCGGTTCCAGGAACAGTGCACACCCCCCCCCACGCACATGCACACACCTCTGCCTCAGATACACCCCACTAGTGCCTCCCTATCCATCTAAAGAGAAAGAAAAGATCACCAGGTCGATTCCGTTAGCTAACAACTCACAGCCACCTCTTGGCCTTCATTCCTGCGTGTCTGAATCTGGGGGCAGCTTTTCCCCTTTGTGTCATCTTGCCTCTCGCAGCCTCCCCCACTCTGCCTCCCCAGTGTGCAGCACAAATTCTACTTGGTCTTAATAATTAAAAGCCAGAGTCAGATATTAGGGGGTGAAAACTGAAAGAGCTAGATCAGTTGTTCTCAGCCTTCTTAATGCCGTGACCCTTTAATACAGTTCCTCCTGTTGTGGTGACCCCAACCATAAAATTATTTTAGTTACTACTTGATGACTGTAATGTTGCTACTGTTGTGAATTAAAACGTAAATATCTAGGTTTTCGACCCCTGTGAAAGTGTTGTTTGACCCCCAAGGGGGTTGCAACCCTCATGTTGAGAACCACTGATCTAGGCCTCTTCTAATTGTAGTAGAATATGCCAAGTGTTATGAAATGGCACGAGATGGACCTTGGTGGGTCCACAGAGTCCCACTGTGGGTGGGGGACAGAAAGTCCTTATAGACAGAGCTTACATGGGGAGTTTTATTGGGGGAAGGGAAGGAAGTGTGGGAAGGGAAGGGAAGGGAAGGGAAGGGAAGGGAAG
>NW_004949223.1:378895-380568 GCF_000317375.1 Microtus ochrogaster | reverse complement strand
GAGGGGAGAGAGAGAAAGAAAGCATAGAGCAGCTTCA
The DNA here is from genome assembly GCF_000317375.1 of Microtus ochrogaster. Classification (NCBI taxonomy): domain Eukaryota; kingdom Metazoa; phylum Chordata; class Mammalia; order Rodentia; family Cricetidae; genus Microtus; species Microtus ochrogaster. Next base: position 380,531 of record NW_004949223.1, on the reverse strand, counting down.
TGGAAAGAGAGAGGGGGGAAGAGAGAAAGATGCAAAGAGGGAAAAAGAAAGAGGAAGAAGAGGAAGAGGTAGGCAGAGTTCCACCTTTTAAAGAGACAGGGTACTGCCTGCCCTGCATGTGGGGGTGATTCACTCTGCCAGGTCCCCAAAGGGCAGGGCCAGATGTGCCTGAACGCTGACACTGAGTACTTCATGCCACTCTTAACATTGGCCAGAGAATTTTGTCTCCGAAGTAGACAGCAATAGATGCACAGACTCATAACTGGTCTGAGGTATAAGCATGATGAGTGAATGTCGCGTGTTCAACCATAAACGAGATATCTACATCAACCCCGCAAAGGTCTGTGAATGCTGTCTTCTGAACATGACACGGACACTGCGCTCATAAACCAACACCATCATTCACCATTCCAACAGGAAGCACTAATTGGGTCTTATGGGTTACCAAGTGAGAGCACTGGAAAGGAGAGGAACATGTTGTGGGGGCCAAAGGGACACTGGGAGAAAGAATCTGCAGTGGATGTGACTAAGATACATTGTATACATATCAATATAGGCATGTATTAAATTGTCAAGAGCAAATGAAAAAATAAAAAGACTTTAAGATTAAAATTAAAAATTAAATTTGCTACTTAAACATTTAGGATCCAGTGACATTAAACACACTCGCAGGTGTACAGCCAACAGCACCTTGCATCTCTCACCTTCCTAAACTGTGAATGGTTATAGCACTAACCCCTCATCTCTCTCCCCACCCCCACCATTCTACTTTCTGTCTCTGTGGTTCTGGTGACTTAGGGACCTCCTATGTATGGAATCATGTAACGTGTGTTCCTTTATGGATGCCCTTTTTATTGAGCACTGTGTCCTCAAAGTTCAATCATACTGAAGCAGGTATCAGAGCTGCCTTCCTTCTTGAGTTGAGTAATATTCTGTCACACACACACACACACACACACACACACACACACACACAGAGCACATTTTGTTTATCTGCTCTTTTTGGTGGGTTGTAGTCATCTTTTAACTCTTGTGACTGAGGCTATTGTAGACATTGGAGGAGGAGGAGCAGATGGGGAAGGAGATGAAACAAGAAGAGAGGGAGCCAGGAGATAAACAAGAAATGGGGGGATAAGGAGATGAAGGAAGAAGGGAGAGAGAAAGATGTGGAAGAGATGGGGTGGAGGAGGACATGAAGGAGGAAGAGGGGCTGATCAAAGAGGAGGAGATGGAAAGGGAAAGGAGGAGAAGGTAAAGGAGGAGATGGGGAGATGAAGAAGCAATAGAGTAGGAGGAGGGAGGAGGAAATAGAGGAGGAGATGGGGAAAAGATGAAAGAGGTGCATTGATTGTGTAGGCCTCCGGAAGAATGGTCTGTAGTCAAAGGCCAACTGCAAGTGGTAGAAGTATAGAGGGTCCTGTTTGTCAAGAGTAAGGCATAAAAATGCCATTTATAACAGCTAAGCCCCAGGACTGGCACAAAGTCATACTTTGTAGACGTGACAGTTGTTGAGACTGGATTCTGAAAGGGGGGAGATTGAGAGTCATAATAGCATCTTGGAAGGATGAGCTTAAGAATCACTGCAGCAGCATCCTGGAAGGGGAAGCTTGAGTGTCGTCATAGCATCCTGGAAGGG
>NW_004949223.1:372372-378270 GCF_000317375.1 Microtus ochrogaster | reverse complement strand
GGATAGATAGATGATAGATAGATAGATAGATAGATAGATAGATAGATAGATAGATAGATAGATAGATAGATAGATAGATAGATAGATGATATATAAATTTGATGGAGACATGGATAAGAAGGAACTGTTGACAAGATAGCAGGTACCAGGTGAGGAGGTAAGGGCTCTTGACACACAAGCCTGATGATATAATTTTGATCCCTGGCACATATGACAGAAAAGAGAATCCATTCTTGAAAGTTGTCATCTGACTTTCACATGTGCCAATACTCACACAGACATGACAGAGACAGACAGACAGACAGACAGACAGACAGACAGACAGACAGACAGAGAGTGGGGGAGAGAGAAAGTGGGGGGATAGTGATAAGAAAAAGAAAATAGAGTGATAGAAAATCGATTGGATGGATATATTGATTAATTAATAATCCATAGACCGATAAACTATCATCATATCATCTATAGGTGATAGATGATGATGATAAATGATAGATGATAGAAGATAGATAGATAGATAGATAGATAGATAGATAGATAGATAGATAGATAGATAGATAGGAAGATAGACAGACAGATGATAGATAGCAGACATGGGATAGATCTCTAAGTACTAATAGGCATACCCATCTACCCTAGACCTCTCTGGACACCTAGGTTCATAGCTATCTGGCACCAGCATTTCTACCTTTGTGTGGGTCTGTGAGCCCTTGTCTCTAGGTAATCTCTATATATACTTTTGAATGTGTAACCTACACCTCCATGACCATGACCAAGCAATCTAGCACCTTCAAACTCCAATCTCACCCCTGTTCCCACCCTCACAACTCCTGCTAACTGAACCTGACCCTGATACTCCTCCCTCCCCATTAGCACCTTCATAGCCTTGGGTGCCCCCTAGATACAGTCTCTATTTCAAGATCTGGAATAGCCCCAGAATTGCAGTGGATCCAGGGACATTCCCAGGACTGCAGTGGGACCCAGGACTGCTTGGGGGCTGGGATACCTTAGTGATCTGGGAGCACATCTGGCTCTTTTGGAATGCTGTCTCTGCTCAGAAGCACCCTTCAGAGGTCTGTATCTCTCGGCTATTCTCTAAGCCTTCTTTGGTTCTAGTTTTGTGTTTTGTCTCTATTTTCTTCCAATTTAGGGAATCTTCTTATTTTTCATACTTGGGTTGTGTATTAGTGAATTTCCTTAGGAGAATAGAGTGGATGGAATATATATTAGAAGGGGATATATTAGGTTGGCTTCCATGATATGGCCTTCACACTAGAGAGTTGAGAACTCAGTAGATTTTCAGACTATATGTTTGTCTCAATCTGAAGGCCTGGAAGATGCTGGGAGAACGGCTATCTTTAGTCCACGTTAGAAGAGGTTGGGTTCTGCTGTCAAGAAGGAGTGCAGCTGTGCAGCAATCAGTGAACTTACCAATGCGGGTTGAAAGGGGAGCTGATAAGAACAAAGTTTGGGGCTGGAGAGGGACTCAGGTCCCACTGCAGTCCTGGGAATATCTCAGGACCCACTGCAATTCTGGGGATATTCTAGCCCCATTGAAGTCGTCTTGGGCTCCGAGAACTATTTCTTGCAGTTAGATGATTGGATTCTGAGTCTGTGGGAACCTTGCAAGAGAGACCTTCACATCTGGGACCTCCCTGTCCCTGAACACCATGCCCTTCCTTCAGAGTTCCCAGAGTCCCTGGCACACACAGAGGAAAAGGAAGGCCGTCAGCACAGGTCATCCTTGTGAGCTAGCTGCTGGGGTGGAGATGCACAGAGACATTTCCAGAAAAGCCAGAGAAGTGGCTGGAAAATTCCAGGTACAGGAAATGCAAATGTCAGGAGGTGGATAGGAAGCTACCCCCACAAGACAGTGGAAACTGAGGCCAGTACGCCCTAATTGCTGACCCTAGAAAACATCCCCTCTTGGCTGTGTCCATGGGTAAATCAGGCAGAGAGCCAGGCACCATCCTCACTCCCACACCTCAAAGAAAGCACAAAATCCGCTCACACTGCCTGTTAGAGATCCAAGGCTGGCCTTGAATTTCTGATCCTTTTGTCTTCTCCTCCTGGGGGCTAGGATGACAGATGTGCACCCCATGCCCAGTTTATGGAGCGCTTCATGCATGCACCCAGAGCCTTGTGCATGTTAGACAGCATTACACCAACGGAGCTGCATCCCTAGCTCCTCACTACCTGCCGAGTATCTGTGCATTCAGATTCGGCCTTCTTTTCTCCTTCAAGTATCTTCAGGACCTGTCCCCTAACTGACAGTAATACTATTGCTGGAGCCTCTAGCACATAAGGCTGGGCTCTGGCAATCCCAAAAGGATGATAATCTCAGCCACTCATCCCAGAACTTCCACTAAAGGGACAAGCAAGTGTGGAAGGATAGTGTGGTCATAAAGCACTTGTCTTGCAAGCATGAGAATCTGAGTTTGATCCCCAGAAATGACATAAAAATGCCATTGGTGGTATACACTTGTATTCCCAATGCTAGGGAGGCAGAGAAAGAAGGGTCCCTAGGCCTGTTGGCCAGTCAGTGAGCCCCAACATGTGAGAACTTGTCTCAAAGGAGATGATCAGCCTTCCTGAGAGTGAGGGTGGCACTGGAAGCTGTCTTCCATTTCCCCACCATGCACACCAACACACCAACACACACACACACACACACACACACACACACGGGGAGCCAGAATGAAAACCAGAGAAAGGAGATTTATTCAACGAGACCCATATTGGGAAGAGAAACAGAGAGAGCCTGGTCCTGGTAGGGTCCTGCTCATCACTAACCCATCACTGTCTAGGCTCTAGTTTCCTTCAAGGTGCTTTAACAAGTTATCAGAAGTGTGTATAATCTGGGCTGGGGAGATGGCTTAGCAGGTAAAGGTGCTTGCAGCAAAAGCCTGATGACCTGCCTTCAGCTCCCAGAACCAACTCCACAAATTGTCTCTGACCAAGGGCCTGAGATAGTTTGAAAGAAAATGGTCCCCAAAAGGAACAGCACTATTAGGAGGTGTGGCCTTGTTGGAGTAGGTGTGGTCTTGTTAGAGGAACTATGTCACTATGGAGGCGGGCTTTGAGGTCTCATATATGTTCAAGCCACGCCCAGTGCCATAGACCACTTCCTGTTGCCTTCAGATTAAGAGGCGGAGTTCTCAGTTACTTCTCCAGCACCGTGCCTGACTCATGTCACCATATTCTCAGCCCCACCATGTCCTGCCATGATGATAATGGACTAAATCCCCAAAACTGTGAGCCACCACCTCAATTAAATGGTCTCCTTTATAAGAGTTGCCTTGATCATGGTGTCTCTTCACAGCAATAGAAACCCAAACTGAGACATGTCCCCACACTCACCACAAACACACAAATAATAAAGAAGAGAACTCTTACAAGTATATGAAATCTCTCCCAATGATTTAGGAGCAGGTGAAATCTCTTCCTGTGAGACCAGCTCCCCTCTGGCTGCACCAAGACTTCAGCCTTCCTTCCCCAACATGGGATTCCTAATAAAATTTCATTTCTCTGTGTCCATTGTTCCAATAGTGAGATAGCATCAGCCTCTCTCTTTAAAATGTCTTCTCTCTTGCCAGTACAGTTACTGTGCCCCCCACTCCTCACCCCACCCCCAGAATCCCAGCATCTCAGCCTCCAGGATCCCACTGTCTTTCTTAACATTCTCCTCGGGCCCAGCCAGGGGAAGATTTCAAACACAAAGCCTCAGCTTTGACGTTCTTTCTCATAAGCCCTCCCATGGTTCCCTATTTCTGTAGGGGCCCAAACCTGAAGCTCTAGGCTAGAGGTGTGGCTCAATTCGTGGAGTGCTTGCCTATCCCTGGGATCTGTCTCAGCACCACATACACCAGGTGTCGTGGTGCATACCTACCTATTGTCCCCACGTGACACCAGGTGTCGTGGTGCATACATACCTATTGTCCCCACGTGACACCAGGTGTCATGGTGCATACATACCTATTGTTCCCCATGAGCTTCCTGTTGCTATTATGCACCATGTCCCAAGCAACTTGGGAAGGAAGGGGATGTTTGGTTTATACCTCCAGGACATAGTCCATCACTGAGGGAAATCAGGGAAGAAATTTGGAAGAGAAACCATGGAGGAACATGGCTTACTGGCTTGCTTCCTTTGGTTTTCTCAGCCTGCTTTCTTATACAAAGACCTCCTGGCTAGCAATGATACTGCCTCAAGAGTGATCTACTCTCCCCACCCCCAACATCAATTATCAATTAAGCAAACACCCCACATTCCCACAGAACAACTCAATAGAGGTAACTCCCAAAAGCTAACAGAGCTCTCTTATCCCAGCACTTGAGAGGTGGAGACAGGAAGATCAGGAGTTCAAGGCCAGCCTGGGCTATCTTCTCTCTAATTACTTTAATAATAATAGCTCTGCATCTCCCAAATCAGGTATAGCAGATCAACAAATGACAGCTATGTGTACAGCACAGTTGGTACCTCCCAGGGTGGTCATGTATGACTGAGTGATGATGCAGGTATCAGGCATTGCTGGTAACACCACATGCTCATTCTGACAGCAAGACATAGGTGACCCCTCCCCTCATCTCTTCTAGCATAGACAGGTGATAAAATAAATCTTGAGGTGGGAAATGAGTATAAAGGTGCTTGCCATCAAGACCAACAGCCTGAGTTCCATCCCTGGGGAACCACATGGTAGAAGAAGAGAATTGACTCTGAATTGACTTCTGACCTCACCACATGTGATGTGGCAAACCCACAGCCACAAAACATGAATTAATTAATTAATCAATTAATTAAAAATATCTACTAGGCTTACTTAAGCTCTTTCTCCTCATGCTCTCATGGCCCACTATCTACTTTTCTGGCCTCCACAGGTACCCCAGGCCACACACACATCTAAAGGTTCTAAGCTGGGATCCACAAATGAAAGACTATGCAACATGTGTCTTCCTGAGCCTGGATGACTATATCAATTTATTCCAGTTCCATCTGTTTACCTGCATAGGGCACAGGGGATGTTGAAAAAAGAATAATATCAGTGTCACACAAAGGAACACACTAACAAAGAAAAAGTAACTTGCCTGGCAACTTCTTTGTGGAGGGAAGGGAAGGTAGAGAACCCAAATTGAAAGAAAACAAAAAATAATGAATGAGCAACCTGTTTTAATTGGGATGTAAAATAGAAAATCCCTGGCTTGTTAATCTTAAAAATTACTCCAGGCAGTGGTGGTGCACACCTTTAATCCCAGCACTTTGAGGCAGAGGCAAACAGATTTCTGGGAGTTTGAGGCCAGCCTGGTCGACAGAGCTAGTTCCATATTTCCAGGACAACCAGAGCTATTACACAAAGAAACCCTGTCTGATGGAGGAGTTACTTTCATTGGTTAATAAAGAAACTGCCTTGGCCCTGATAGGACAGAAAATTAGGTAGGTGGAGTAGACAGAACAGAATACTGGGAGAAAGAAGCTGAGTCAGGCAGTCACCATGATTCTCCCACCCGACACAGACGCAGGTTAAGACCTTTCCTGGTAAGCCACACCTCATGGGGCTACACAGATTATTAAAAATGGGTTAATTGAGATGTGAGAGTTAGCCAGTAAGAGGCTAAAACTAATGGGCCAAGCAGTGTTTAAAAGAATACAGTTTCCGTGTAATTATTTCAGGTAAAGCTAGCCGGGTGGTGGGCACAGCTCCTTACAACAGAGTGGCGCCCAATGTGGGGCTCGAACCCATGACCCTGAGATTAAGAGTCTCATGCTCTACCAACTGAGCTCGCCAGGCTGGGCTTCCCCTACACCTGTCTAAGAAAGGAAGAAAAAGAAAGAAAGAAAGAAAGAAAGAAAGAGAGAGAGAGAGAGAGAGAGAGAGAGAGAGAGAGGAAGGAAGGAAGGAAGGAAGG
>NW_004949223.1:364779-372272 GCF_000317375.1 Microtus ochrogaster | reverse complement strand
GAAGGAAGGAAGGAAGGAAGGAAGGAAGGAAGGAAGGAAGGAAGGAAGGAAGGAAGGAAAAACAAAAAACAAAAACAAAAAAACTTGAGAATCACAAGGAAAAAAGACCAAATCCATGATTGTCCAATTAAGGCAAGCTGTATATTGTATATTGGGGTGTACTCAGGACTGGTCAGTCAGCTGTATCACTCTGTATTGGGATTTTAGAGAGTAGCTCCGGCTGGCCACTTGAAGTCCCTTTTACAGGATAGATAAAAGTGTTCACAGGGGTGCGAGACTAGTCTGGTATACAATGTTAGAAAGACTCAATAATGGAGAAGGAACCAGTATGAAGACAAACAACATGAGAATGGGGTCTCAAGTTTAGTGTGGGTCAAAAAACATGTTGTGCTGTTTAAAGCAGATCTGAAAAACAATAACTTATTCTTAATTGCAAATAGAAACCTTAACTTATGAGGATCCAACACAGGACAAACAGGAACATACTCTTTGACTGCAAACAGAAACCTTAACCTGCAAGGTATACTGTTCCTGCTTTGGTCCCACAGTGGCAGTCTCTTGCCTCCAAGACAGCAGCTGAGACCCAGGGGAGAGTGACCTCCCCTTCTTAGCAGGTTAGGAACAACTATTTCTGTTTCTCCTCCTGTTTCTCCTCTCTCTGCTTCCTGCCTTCCCACCCAGAGACCATGGCTTAGGGAGGGACACTTTTGCCGAGACAATAGCTTATTCAAGGGCGGGGGGCTCTCTGCAGACTTCCTCTATGATGTTCTGAGAAGGAGCTGAATTCTAAAACTTTTAAGCTCCAAATAGATAAACTCTGCTTTTCTCACTTTATGGGAGGTTAGGTAAAACAGCTGTCATGTGGATACGTGTCTTTGAACTTTACTCCAGACAGAACGGAGGGACTTAGGAATGCCTTGAGGGATAAAGCAGTTATTTGAGCATTAGTAATGACCAAATACTGGGTATGTGGCTATGTGGGACAGGTCTGTGTTGCCAGATCCAAGATAAAAAAAGACTGCCAGCATTGTCAGATGCAGGAAGAAACCATATTGCAGACTGAAAGAGTTCCTTTTTCTTTTAGATACAAACACAAGCTTTGATCTAAAGTAAGACTGAGAGAAACATTTTCATCAGTAGAAGCATCTTCCCCTCAGCAAATTGGCTTTAAAAAAAAAAAAAGGAAGATATTCCCTTAAGTCCGAATGGCAAACTGCACCTTTTAGGCTTGCGTGCTACTAAAGCCACTTTCACATCCTAAAGATGCTGTTAACTCCAAAGATGTGAGGAGAAAGACTATTGGTTGTTAGCCCCAGTCTGTTTTCAGCAACTCAGCCAGCAGCCATCAACCACCAAATGCAACACGCATATGCTCTAAAAGGTCCTCACCATCACAATAAATGTCTTGTGTGAGATCTTCTGTGTGATGTGATCTCTGCGGTATTCCTTGGGTCTGATCCACCAAGGTACTCCATAGCATAAAACCTTAGTGGTGCTGATCGAAAGACTCGGATAAATCCAGACCCCTCTAGCAGAAAGAGAAGAGCCAAAAATCTAGGATTAGCTGGTTCAGTGACTCTGTTTCAGGAACTAGCTGAAGATAAAGTTAGATTGTAATCTTGAGAAACAGGGAGTTACCCCCTTAAGATTATCACTGGTATTTTCGGAATTTTCCAATGATGCCCTCCCTACCCCCTTTGGAATACTGGGTTGTGGTTTCTTCCCTTAAATACCCCTTCTCCCAGCTACTCAGGATCGAACTCCTCCCCTGTGTGGGTTATGAGTCTCGGCCCCAGTGCACTGGCTCCTGTCCTGTCAATAAAACTCATGTGATTGCAGCAAGGACAGTCTCTCGTGAGTTACTGGGGGTCGTGTTATCCCGAAACTTGAGTGAGAGTCTCCCTACACCAGAGGTCTTTCAGATGACTTTGTAGGCTATCCTGGTGCCCATATACCCCCCACTGGGGGTCTAGGCCACACCGGGACCCCATCCCTTATCTCCAGTCCACCTGAAAGAGATTCACCTCCTGGCTCACTGTCACTGAACACCCAAAGCATCCAACAACAGTTGGTAAGTTTTCCCTTTGTTCGTGAAAGTTTTTCTGAATCCGAGGAAGTGACTGTTGAGCATCTAGCGTCCCTCCAGTATTCTTGCAGGTGGAGAAACACCCAGCCACTGTCTTCAAGGCTACAGTTGACTCTCTTCACCAACCCCACCTCTGACCATTTCCCTTGGGTAAGGCTTCACTTTTTGAGCTTTGTTTTCACTTTTTGGCTTCATTCGAAAGTCCTGGTACCAGGTGCCATCTCACAGGGTTTTTAGCTCTGGCCCCGACCAGTGAGATGATGACCCACTGAATGTTCCTTCCTTTTTTGGTCCCCATGAGTTCTTGGGACTCCTTGGTTTTCAGACCTTAGACCATTCCCTCTTCCTTACCTGTGGCAACTTCATCAATACATACCTCCTTGTTTGGGTAGAAGTTCCATCCCAAGCCACTGTCATCCCAAAGAGTCTGGGATGTTTGGTTGGAAGCATCACCTCAGCCTCTGGCATCCATATATCCAAAGAGTCTGGAATGTCTGGGTGGAACATTCCATCTCAAACCCCCTCCCTGGGAGTTGCTTCAGTCCAGACTCTACCTCTGAGAAAACCAGCCAAATGGTGACCCCTCCCCCAGAGATGCTCAAAACCACTCCCATAGGGTATTTAAACTGCCCCCCAGAAAATAAATGCATGGTTTTCGGGTCTTCCTTCCCAGGCTCCTCTCTGGAGGTTGGGGAGCTGGAAGGCCACCCAGGAGCGTTGGTATCCATTAAACCTGAGCTTTTTTTCTAATTCAGTTTGATTTAGATTATTGCGTTGGTAGAGAGGTTTATGGGGTGCAAAAACTTTTCATCTGGAGGTCCCCATTCCCTATTTATTTTCAATGTTCCTTCTTTGAGTTAAGGTCAAATGATCTGTAAGTATGTTGCAGAGTGGGAACTGGAGCCAGATCCTGCTGGAGTGTGTGGGGGAAGCCACGTAGCAGGGCACACACAGAGTGTACACGTGTTCTCCCCTGCAATGCCCACTTCAAACCAAGTTGTTCGTCTAAATCTTCTGAGATATATATGGATCATTTGTTTGTGAGTTTGATTCCAAATTCTAAAGTCTGATTCTTCAGCTCCCCCTCCTTCTGGCCTGTGTTGTCCTGCACATGGGTACCTATGTGCTTCTCTGGCTCCTGCAGCTGGCTTTGCCCACGCGGACATCTCCTTCTCTCCTGCATCCTGGCTCAGGAGCTGCATGACTGCCTTTGGCAGCCTAAGATGCTTTCTTTTTTCCTTGCTTCCTCCCACTCAGAGCTTTCTGCTCCATCTCTTTCTGCCTTCCTGGACCTATACTTAGCAAACTTCCTTGCCTCCCGCTAGGAGCTGTTCACCATGCTTCTCAGTTCCTGGTTGTTTCTCTTTGTCTCTTAACCCATCATCTCCTTGTCCTATGCCAACAGTGTCTCTCTGGCTCCTGGAGCCAGCTTCTATCTCTGTGGCTCCCACCACGTGGACAACTTTCTCTCCCGCTCTGCCCTTCTATGGACCTCTCCACTTAAGACACTTCCTGTGTCTTTCCCTACACTCTCCTGCGATCTCTGGCTCCAGCCTGCAGTCCTGCTGCTTCCGCTCTCAACTCCTCTTGGAGCTTATAGGAACACAGCCTCTCTCCCTCCCTCCCTTCCTCCATGAACTTGGATTTTCTTACAACAGCTTGGCCTCAGGACAGATCAATGCCCATAAAAGCGCACAATTGATTTCCAAATTCTCCCAGATTATAACAACTTCTGCAACCACACAGGAATGATCCCAAAGTCTATTATCTCTGAGATTCTATACTCTACTCTTAAAAATCCTTTATGTCTATGATTTATCTGTGCTCTGTTCTCAAACAAATTTCTTAAGATTATACTATAAACTCTTAGCTAACGATTTGTAAGTTGCTCATTGGATAAGATTTAAAAAATATATAAAATCTGGAACAAAATTTGGCTTTAAACTTATAACAAAAATCTTATAATTAAAAATCTATAAATGGATATATATGTGTGTGATTCAACCCTTGTTTAGGGTGTGTGTGTGTGTGTGTGTGTGTGTGTGTGTGTGTGTGTTAACTTAGATTCATCTCTGTAGATACAACTCTGTGTGTGTGTATTAACTTGGACTCAATTCTGTGTGTATGTGTGTGTGTGTGTAACTCAGATTCAACTCTATGTATGTGTGTGTATGTAACTTGAATTCAATTCTCATTAAAAAAAATAGATCAACGGATGTAGTAACCATGTTGTTCTCCATCTCTGCTAGTAAACTCATCAGGATGTAAGCAGTCACATGACGGGCAGCCATCTTTACTAAGGTTAGAGAGTACATACATGCCATGTGACTCTGCCATCTTCCTATGATCATGTGACATAAAGCAACAATTATAAAACTTCTTAGTCCTAATGAACTCTCTGTTTATCATTGTGTTACTTTTAAACTAAGGAAGTAACAAGTCTCAAACATTTTGAATTGGAGGGCTGGAGAGTTGACTCAGTAGTTAAGAGCACTTGCTGCTCTTCCAGAGGACCTGGATTCAGTTCCCAGCACCTACATCACAGCTCAAAATTGTCTGTAAATTCAGCTGCAGGGAATTTGACATTCTCACACAGACATACATGCAGGCAAAACAAACTTAAAGTTAAAAAATAATAAAAAAGCCAACAAGCTGTCACAAAAAAGTATTTTAGATTAGTATGAATTTTTATATGATGATAAAAATCTAAGTTTATATTTGCTACATCATACTATATATGTGATTCAACTCTGTTTTAGAATATACTGTACATGATGACAAAAAATTTTAAGGTTATAAAGGTCTATTCAAATTAACAAAAGCTGATCTAAGATGCATGTCTAACTACTTACATCTTTGCAACTGTTCAAAACCAAGCTACTAGGAAATTTAGATAAGTGTGTGTGGTAGTTTGAAAGAAAATGGCTCCCATAGCAAGTGGCACGATAAGATGTGGCTTTGCTGGAGGAAGTGTGATCCTGTTGGAGGAGATGTTTGTAATTCTTACCTGATAACTGTTTTTGTTGTATATAATTTTACTATGTTAAAGTTAAAGTCTTCATTTTTAATTAGACAAAAAGATGGAAAGGTGTAGAATAAGCCTTTTTGAACATTGTGATGTTGTTTTGCTCTCATTGGTTTAATAAAGAGCCAACTGGCCAAGAGCTAGGCAGAAAGAGGTTCAGCGGTAGAGCCAGACCGACAGAACGCTGGGAAGGAGCAAAGAGTGGCCAAGTCAGACCAAGAAGGGACAGGATGTGTAGAAAATGAGGTAATAAGCCATGAGTCACACAGCAGTAGGTAAATGACTAGAAAGGGGTTAAATTAAGTTGTAAGAGCCTAAGCTATTGGCCAAGCGCTTATAATTAATAATAAGTCTATGTGTAGTTATTTAGGAGTTGGCTGGCAGGACAGAGAAAGTTTGCCTATACAGGGCTACGTAGAGAGACCCTATCTCAAAAAAGAAAAAAATCTATCTTATGTGTCACTATGTATATACAAAAGCTCTGGTCATGATGCTATTTCCTTGATCCTTGTCTCAATTTTGGTTCTGTGTGGTCTCTCTTGCTTGAGGATATTGACTAATTTATGAGATACGCACTTCTGCACCAGGTGCAATGCTTTCTGCTGGATAATTACCTTACACTGAGTTGCAAATGCCTTCATTCCAAGGTCTGGGCAGTTAATGTACATGCGCATGTGTATAAACGCAAGAATTTGAAGGACTTTAAGGATAGTTTCAATGACTGCCTCTTTCAAATAAATGAACAAGTTAACAAACAGATTTTCCCAGATCTGTATCTTTAATAGGACTATGTAAGAGACAATACTAAACAATTTTTATATCTTTTTTTTAATTTATAAATTTTATATGCATTGTTGTTTTTTGCCTTCATTTATGTTCGTGTGAGGGTGTTGGACCCCATGGAACTGGAGTCACAGACAGTTGTGAGCTGCCATGTGGGTGCTGGGAATCAAACACTGGTCCTCTGGAAGAGCAGTCAGTGCTCTTAACCGCTGAGCCATCTCTCCAGCCCCCACTAAACAATTTTTTAATTGTCATTTTTTTAAGAACCTGCTTCAAGACTTACAAAAACATCTTAAAGTTTACAGATAATCTTAATGCATTACATCATAATATATTTGGAATAATTCTTCATCCCTCTTTTTAGTTTTTTGTTTGTTTGGTTTTTGTGTTTGTTTTTGAGACAGGGTCTCACTGTGAGACCCTGGATGTTCTGGAACTCACTATGCAGATCAGGCTGGCCTTTAACTCAGAGATCTAATGGCCTCTGCCTTTCAAGTGCTGACTGGCTGTTTTTAAACAAAGATAAAGTATTTTAGATAAATACTTGTTAAATGATTAACATACTTAAGACAAACAGATGACTTGGAAGGAATACAGTAAAGATCACACTTTACTCTGCTTCCTATGTCCCATATCCTAATGAAAAGTGAATGTTTTTGTTTAGAGACAAACAATTCCAACATGACTTAAAATCTTTAACAAATAATTAATTTAAAATTAGCTTTTAAAAGACTACTAATGCATTTTACATATTTTTGTAACTGTTAAATATTTTAGATACTGTGGAACTGGGAGGAGTGGAGGGAGGGAAGGCTGTGGTCCAGATGTATTGTATGAGAGCAGAGTAAAGAAAAAAGAAAAAAATATTTAAGATATCACATACATGGTTTCTATGTTTTAGATACAGCTTCCTAAGTTTTCATTTAAACTTATCTTATTAAAATATCTTCTAATTTTTATTAAAAAGATAAAAACAAAAACATCAAGTTTTGAAAAAGAAGATATAAAGGTTATAGGTATAAGATATATTTTTGGCAAATAAGTTTAAAGAAAAGTGCTTTTGAATGGGAAAGAACTTTGAACAGTGAGATGAAGATTGTTCTGGGATAGAAACAAAAGAGAACAATGTTAGACTAAATTAAGGCTTAAGTTTTAGAAAGATTGTAAAAAATAAAACTTATAGAAGCTGGATATAACTAAGTTGAGTATAAGGTAATGGTAGCTGAGACTGATGGACCAGCCTGACTCCATCTTAAGATTAAAAGCCATCTTGTTACAAGATCAAAATAAATTCTTGTTTTCTGTAAATTTGTATTTAACCAGGTCTTAACCCATTTTCTTGGATTTAACATGTTCCACACCCTATGCCATGACCTCAACCTTGGTAAGATAAAATGTTCTGCCAAGTTCCTACATAACCAAAAACCCTCAAAAACTGTTTGCTTGCCCAAAACCTCGACCTTGCTCAAAAATAGTTTTCATCGGGCTGGAGAGATGGCTCAGTAGTTAAGAGCATTGCCTGCTCTTCCAAAGGTCCTGAGTTCAATTCCCGGCAACCACATGGTGGCTCACAACCATCTGGAATGAGGTCTGGTGCCC
>NW_004949223.1:363330-364679 GCF_000317375.1 Microtus ochrogaster | reverse complement strand
AAGAGCATTGCCTGCTCTTCCAAAGGTCCTGAGTTCAATTCCCGGCAACCACATGGTGGCTCACAACCATCTGGAATGAGGTCTGGTGCCCTCTTTTGGCCTGCAGACATACACACAGACAGAATATTGTATACATAATAAGTAAATAAATATTTTAAAAAAATAGTTTTCATCTTTAAAACATTCATGTGTTTTTACCATCTTCGTTTTAATTTTTTCTCATTATTCAGTATAATTTGGACGTTTTTAATCTTGCTTATAAATTGTCAAAAATGTATTTCAAATTTCCCAAAGGAAACTCCATTTGGGGTAACTATATTTTAAATCCAATTTCTTAAAACTCTTCCTCTACAAACCTTTTTACTATTAATATATACTACATGTATGTTATAATATATTAGTATATAATTACATTATTTTATGTTGCTATATATTATAGATAATACATAATAAGATACCACATATTATTATATATCTTTATCACATATATAATGGCATATAATAACATATAGTAAAATATATATGGCCCGATCAACACAACAAATTAGACCCTGTCAAAGGTGCTATAGCATACTTAGAAGCTGAACAAACAAACTTTAACTGCATTTACTCTAGCTAGAGATATCCAAAGATTTTTGTACTCTTCCTGTACAAATTATACAAAGACACTGGTCTTTGATAACAGCAGCATTTACGTCTTCTATCTTAGGAGCTAATGCTCCTTGATTAAATTAGTATCTAAGGTGTCCATAGTACAATTAAAAAACAGTTCAGCAATGACTGTTCTGGTGTGGGAATGCATGCCTTTAATCTCAGACTCAGGAGGCAGAGACAGCTGGATGTCTATGAGCTGGAGGCCAGCCTGGCCTACGTAGTGAGTTCCAGGCCAGTCAAGGTCACATGGCCAGAACTTGTCTCAAAAACACATAACCAAAAACAAAAACAAAAATTCCCAGTATTTGTATTTTTCCAATTAAAAGCACGTGGACAATACTACAGCAATGTCTCCTGTTAACTCATTTCCATTTGCCTTCCTTTAATTTTGTTTTTATTCTATGTGAACAAGTATTTGCTTCCATGCATGTCTGTGCACCACCTGTGTGAAGTGCCCTCAGAACTGAAAGAGAGAGATGGATCTCCTAGAACTGGAGTTACAGATGTGGGTGCTGGGAACCAGAACCAAGCTTGGGTCCTTTTCATCACTGAGCCATCTCTCCAGCCCCCATTTTCATTTCTTTTTTTTTTTAATTTTTTATTTAATATGTATACAATATTCTGTCTGTGTATATGCCTGCAGGCCAGAAGAGGGCACCAGACCTCATTACAGATGGTTGTGAGCCACCATGTGG
>NW_004949223.1:360803-362765 GCF_000317375.1 Microtus ochrogaster | reverse complement strand
TGGGAGGAGGCGGAAACTTGTTTTTTTTTCCTTTTCTCAATAAAAAAAAAATATTTGGTACATAAAAATCTTGTTAAAATAAAGTTTTTAAAAATATTATATTGTTATTTAATTTCTTCAATAATGTGGTTTCTTTTGGTTCACTGTCCTGTAGGTGGATTTTTCTGTCCTATCAACCATGACATGGAAATTTATTATTAATTATGAAAACTTGGCCAATAGCTTAGGCTTGTTTCTAATTAGCTCTAGCTCTTATAGCTTAAATCAACCCATACCTCTTAATCTATGGTCTACCTAGCATGTGACTTTTACCTCTATTCTATTTTGTGAATCTAACTCATTCAGCGTCTGCTGGCTTCTCCTGGTATCTCCACCCTTCTTCTTCCCAGAGTTCTCTCTGCCTGAAAATCCTGCCTAGTTATTGACCATTTAGCTGACATATCTTCACACAGTGTAAAGGAATATTCCACAACACTGTCCAAACTGAATCTGCTGTGCTACCAGTGTGGTAAAACAGATCACATCTATGTCCCCAGAGAAGAGCTATGTTAATCTGAATAGTCAGCATCAATCTTCCCTAGATCCACCACGTGAAGTTATGGCCACAAGACCAAACTGGAAAAAAGAGAAACTAAAATTCAGGGGACTTCAGCTATAGCTCACCCTTTTAGAGCATTGGCTACTCTTGCAGAAGATCCAGGTTCAATCCAGCACCCACAGGTCAGCTCACAACTGTCTGTAAGTCCTGTTCCAGGGGATCCAACACCCTCCCTCTTCCTGTTCTTGAGGGTAGTGCACACAGGAGGTGCACAGAAACACGTGCAGTAGAACAGCCACACACAAAAATTAAAGTAAATCTAAAAAGAATTTTAAAGAAAAGCTAAAATTTAAAGACAATAGATTGCTTTGTTTTATTTTGTTTTGTTTTGTTTTTTTCGAGACAGGGTTTCTCTGTGTAATAGTCCTGGCTGTCCTAGAACTAGCTCTTGTAGACCAAGCTGGCCTCGAACTCACCAGAGAGCTACCTACCTCTGCCTCCTGAGTGCTGGGATTAAAGGCACGTGCCACCACTGCCTGGCCAAGATAATAGCTTTTTTTAAATGCTCCAAATATGAATAAGATAATTCATAGGGTACAAATTACTATAAATACAGGGGAAACATACAAATCTAGCTTTTTAAATATACAAATTTGGGTTATTTAAAATACATGTTTCCTCCGTGTGTTATCTTCACTCCATTAGACCAGACAGTGTTCTTGATTATTTTAATTTTAGGCATAATAATCTTATTATATGTCACATGCAAATGTTATATCAGACAGAGTACAAAAGAAAAGAGGAACTAAGATACGGGTCATGATAGCTACTAGTTTTTATGTGATGGGGGTTTCTTTCTTATTGACTTCAGCTATTCCACTCTCCTGAAGACTGCTGTCCTGCCTATAACTCAGCCTCATCTACATCAGATCCTAGGGGCGAGCCTTCCTAGTTATGTGGATATTATATTATAATACTTAATGAGTAATATCACCTTTGACATGCACAAAATATGATGTGACCAACAGGGCATATTGTTACTGAGAATCCATGGAAAGAAACTGTGCCCTCAACTCAAAGGCTGGTTGGCTCATTAGAATTTCAGTCATGAGGAGAGGTCCCAATGCTGGAGACTGAGAGCCTAATTACAATTTATCTTGGGCCATCTCCAG
The DNA here is from genome assembly GCF_000317375.1 of Microtus ochrogaster. Classification (NCBI taxonomy): domain Eukaryota; kingdom Metazoa; phylum Chordata; class Mammalia; order Rodentia; family Cricetidae; genus Microtus; species Microtus ochrogaster. Next base: position 361,055 of record NW_004949223.1, on the reverse strand, counting down.
CTCACTAGATAGCCACTCCACACCCCACTCTATACCATACCTAACATCCCGACTAACAAGACAAAAATCTTTCGGTAGGTATTTGTAGTAATAGGAGCGGCGGGGCTGCGTCCCCAGCACCCCAGCCGCTTGGCTAGCTTATGCCCCGAAATAACAATACACAAATTGTATTCATTTAAACACTGCTTGGCCCTTTAGCTCTAGCCCTTACTGGCTAATTCTGATATCCCGATCAACCCATCTCTAATAATC
>NW_004949223.1:358464-360593 GCF_000317375.1 Microtus ochrogaster | reverse complement strand
ATGTTCTAAGCTATGAGCCCAAGCAGTTTGTTTATTACTCAACCAATGAAATCAACAGATTGATATATGACACTCCCACATCAGGTATTAACAACAAAATCCTAGTGGAAAACCACCAATCAGAGGGCTGAGTACTGTCAGGCAGCACCGAACTGTCTTGGTTTAACCTACCTGCTTGACGTGCCCACCAAGGTGTTTGAAAAGCACCTTGAGTCGTTACTGTATTGTTACTGATCTCTTACTGTAAAAAGTTCATGAAATTACTATCTCATTTGCACATGGTGTTTGAGGCAACCCAAATCAATGTCCCCAGGCCACAGTCACACGTACATACGGACTTCAAACTAAACAGCTTTCTCTTCTCCCCTTAAAGAGTGTTTGCATCATCAGCTTCACAGAGTCAGAATCTAGAAACTGAAAGGGGTCTGAGTCAGGGAGCTCACTGTCTGTCACGTTGTCTGAATTGCTTTTTCCTTCCTTTCTTTCTTTCTTTCTTTCTTTCTTTCTTTCTTTCTTGTTTTGCTTCTTTGTTGTTGGTTTTTTTTCGGTTTTAGTTTTTTTCTTGGCCAAGGATCAATGCCAGGCCTTCTTCCCCTGTGCTAAGCAAATATGCTAAACAGAGCTGCTGCACCACAGCCCTGAATGAGACTGCCCCATGCTCCCTCCCTTTTGTATCCCACATAGCTGAAGGAGAGAACTGACTTCAGCACATTGTCCTCAGACCTGAACACATACTTACACCTTGGCATATACACACATGTGCAGGCACACACACACACACACACACACACACACACACAAAATAAATTAATTTTAAAGTTTGGAGAAGCCTAGTGAAGAATGAGAGTGAGGACCTGGGGCAGTGACACACTTCTGTACTGCCATCCACTCTGACCACTGTACAGGACAGCAGAGACCCAGACAGCATCAAGATTAACATAGGAAGGAAGCCAGTGGGCAGAGAGCGACCGAAGTCCTTCCCTGGACCCACAAAACTCAGAGGAGTGGCACAGCACTTTGGGGCAGCTCACTGGCCCCTCCCATCCTGAGCTGTATGTTCCCTTATTTAATTACCTGAAGTATTCTAGCCATTTGTAAAATTCTTTTTCCTGGGACACAAGAGCCTGAAGATTTGAGCCAGTGCCTCTGAAAGCTCATCCTTATCCGTAGTATCGATGAGCCCAGCAATTGGAGGCCAATTTGTGCAACACAGCAATGCCCCATCTGGGGGGCAGAGGAACAGGAAGAAGAGAGGGGGGGAGAGGGAGTGGAGACAGATGAGGGAAAGCAAAGAGAGAGGGGGAGGAGTGGAGTGGTTCTTGGTTGTCAACTTGACTCCATCTGGAATTAATTAAAACCCAAAGGTGGGTACACCTGTGAGGGTTTTTCTTGATTGAGTCATTTGAAGTGGGAAGACCCGCCATAAATCTGGGCCATACCTTCTGGTTGGCAACCTATATAAAAGACATGGAAGAAGGAAGCCCTTGCTCTTTGTCTGCCTGCCTGTCCTTGCTGGCAAGTTCTTTCCTTCACTGGCATTAGAGATTCCGGCATATGCTAAAGACCAGCTGAGACGTCCAGCCTCATGGACTGAACGCTGGATTCTTAGACTTTCTGTTGGTAGGTAGACCACAGCCTGTAAGCCACTCTAATAAACCTCCATATCCATTGATACTGATATAGATATAGATACAAATTCATTCATTCTAACAGTTCTGTTCCTTAAGAGAACCCTGACTAATGGAGAGAGAGAGAAAGAAGACCAAGGAAGTGGGAGAAGGGGGAGGGGAGGAAAAGGAGGGAGAGGAAAGAAGGGGGAAGGGCGATGGTGCACAAAACACATCTCCATCTGTGTTATGATTTACAGCAGCATGGGCTGACCCCAGCAGGTCCCACTGAGGGTGAGAGAGACCACAGTGGGTGGGAGACAAGACAGATACACCATGCAGGCAGAGTTTGGGTATAGAGTTTATTGAGTGGGGATTGGAAGGGTATAAGGATACTGGGTTATGGAGGGGAGAGAGATAGAGGGACAGAGAAAGAGAGGAAAGAAGAAAGGGGGAGGAGGAGAAGGCAGAGGCTGCCTCTTCAGCAGGATGGGCACAGAGAGAGAGAGGGAGGGAGGGAGG
>NW_004949223.1:348239-357658 GCF_000317375.1 Microtus ochrogaster | reverse complement strand
CGCTTGGGCCGCTGCTCTGGGACCAGCAGCCATTTCTGCCTGGGACTGGCTGCTCCCAGAGCCCGCTGCCTGCCACCACATGGCCTGCCGCCACCATTTGGGACCTAGAGTATTTCTGCTGCCTACTGCCGCTGGGGATCTTGCAGCATTTTTTTAAAAGAACAACAAGTATAATTATAATTATAACAATCTGTGGGTTCACAAGTCCACAGCAGTAACAGAAACAATGAAAGTCTGTCAGGAAACAGGGTGAAGGCTCTCAGCTACTATGGCTAACCCAACCAGCCAGAGCCTTTCTCTCTCAGTGAATTTGGTCTGGTCACGTGGTCTCATGTAGTCTAGGCTGACCACAGCCCCATCACGTAGCTGAGGGTGACCTTGAACTTCTGATCCTCTTGTCTCCATCCTCAAGTGCTGAAATTCCAGGTGGGCACCACAGCACCAAATGTATGTAATGCTCGGGATGGAACCCGGAGGAGCTTTGAACACACCAGGCGCTCTATGAACTGAGCTACATCTCCGTCTCCTCTCAATACATCTTCATTTGTTTATAACAGGGTCTCACTACATAGCCCTGGCTGCCCTCCAGTGTACAGAGCTCTGCCTGCCTCTACCACCCACGTGCTAGGACTGAAGGTGTGGGTCACCAGTACATTTTTAACAGTCAGAGTCTCTGTGCCGGCTAGTTTTATGTCGACCTGACACAAGCTAGAGTCGTTTGGGAAGAAGGAACTTCAGCTGAGAAACTGTCCCCACAGTTTGGCCCATGGGCAAGCCTGTGGTGTGTTTTCTTGATTGACGCTCAATGTAGGAGGGACCATTTCTTGTCAGTGCATCCCTGTTGAGAGACTGATCCAAGGCTTTCTCAGAGGCACCAATGAAAGGATAAAGGGAGTTTATCTAGTTCTGTGTGCTTACCAGAGCAGACTTGGCAAGACCAGCCTGTGGGGCACCGGACTGTAGAGCCTCTGGCCGTCCTCAAAGGGCTTAAGGGCACAGTTCATGAGAACCCAGCTCTCTCCGTTGAAAGGCTGTGGTTATCAGTGTCTGAGGTACCCTGTGTTCTCTTTGCTAAACTTGGCCCAAACTCCCCCTTACGAATAACAGAAAAGGTGTTGTACTGCTTAATAAACTTACGTCATCGGATTTCTCAAGATTTCCTGTCCCAGCTCTCTCTCTCTCTTCTTTATTTTTCATCCCTGGTCCTCTCCCTCACCATTGGGGACCTTTATTTCCATGGGTTCAGGTCGCCACCCCTGGGCAGGTGGTGCTGAGTGCTGTAAGAAAGCTGGCTGAGCTAGCCTTAGGGAGCAAGCCTATAGGCAGCACCCCTCCGGGGCCTCTGCATCAGTTTCTGCCTCCAGTTCTCGCCCTGACTTCCCTCGGTGCGTTCTCCTTCCCAAGTCACCTCTGATCATGGTGTTTTATCACAGAAATAATAACTCTAACAAGGACAGTCTCTGAGGGGGTCCACCACAGCAGCCTCCGGGAAACATGGCACAGAGCCTTCCTCAAACATTCTCAGCTTCCTCTGCTGAAAAATGATACCACTGAGACCTGCCTCTCAGGACAGTTACAAAGACAGAGCGAGTTGGTATAAGCCCCATGGAAGGCACTCAAACAATTCATAAACAGCCATAGAAGTGGCTTTAAGTCGTGGACATTGAGTTATGGGGACATTAAGTTTCCAGTTATATTAAGACATGGTTTTCCTGTTGAGGCTCTGGAGTCTTCTGTGGTTTCCCTGACAGTCCAGGAACAGCAGAGGGGGTGGGGTGAGTCCTCAGCCTAGGACATGGGGAGAAAGGCCCTGCTGTCCCCAACCTCAAGTAACTCTCTGACCTAGGAAACCAGTCCTTGACGATTCGGGGTTTATCACAAAACAGTCCCTCGGGGAAAAGGTCCTTTATCCATGGCTGTGGGAACATAAACTGGTGCAGCTGCTGTGGAGGACAGTATGGAAACCCTCAGGGGGCTGAAAATAGTACCGCTGTGTGACCCAGCTATGTCCTTCCTGGACTGAGACCCTGCCTCAAAGGAAGGAGCAGGGAACCAGAAAGAGGGACACCTAACGCCTTCTAATGGCACTTCACACAAGTGTGCACAAGCTAGCAGACATTCACACACACACACACACACTTGCACACACCGTATTACAGAGGGACTGTACATACATGTGTGGTGGCTAATCTTGGTTGTCAACCAACTCACCTGGGAAGAAGGAAGCTCAACTGAAGAATTGCCTCCATCAGACTGACCTGTGACTGAGTCTGTAGGGCATTTTCTTGATTGCTGGTTGATGTGGGAGGTCCCAGCCTACTGTGGGCAGTGCCATCCCTAGACAGGTGGTCCTGGGTTCTACGAGGAGCAAAGCCATAAGTAGCATTCCCATATGGCCTCTGCTTCAGCTCTTGCCTTGGCTGAAGCCAAGTCCACCGTGGACTGTAAACTACAAGAGGAAATAAGCCTTCTCCTCCCTGGGATCTTTTGGGTCACTGCTCTTGTCCCAGCAACAAGAAGCAAACAGGAGCAATGCTTATTGCTGTGCTAGTCACAATAGCTAAGAGATAGAGTCAGGCTAGATGTCCACCAACATGGAACGTATAAAGAAAATATAATATATATATGGATTCAGATAAGAAGAAGGGTGGATTATGCCTTCTGCAGAACAATGGAAGGAAATGGAAATCACTGTGTTAAGCAAAGACCAACTCAGAAAGACAAATGTCACATGCTTCCTTTATGTGTGAAATCTAGGGTGGGGTGTGTGTTCACGCACACACATGTGTGATGTGGAGGTATATGTAAGTACAGGCACGTGTGTACTGTGTGTATTGTCGGTGTAGGTCAGAAGATAGGAGGACAATCTTCACCTTCTGTGGGGTGCCTCTTGTAGGGACTCCAACCTGGGCCAGGCAAGAGCAAGCAAGGCTCTGGCAGGCCTTGCCCTTCTCCCCCATTCCCTCTGCCTTGCTAAAATCACACAGATTACATTCCTAAAGCTAGCCGCCAAGGTCTATTCCCTTATTTGGCCACTTCCTCCTCCTGAGGCTGCCTACCAAGATTCAGCTATCAAAGTATTAAAGATTGGCAATCAAAGGGCCCCTTTGGCTACCCTAATTAACATGCCCAATCAAAATTAAACACCTCATCCTTACAAGGGGTTCCCATTTTACCTTTCTAATCTAAGCTGCCATTTGCCTATGGGCGACTGTTTCCTCTCTAACCTGACAGACAGTCCTTTGTCCCCCCCAGGACAAATATCCCTTCCCCCTCCCTGTCCCTTTCCCCTTTTCCCTCGTCCTCTATCTCCTGTCTCTACCTCTCATTCCTACCTTTTGTCCTTCTGGGATAAATAACTCTCCTTCGTGCTGAGAACTCCATCTTGGGGTGTTTTGAGCAGCCTTTGAGATTCCCTGTACCTCTAGTTTGCCATTGTCTGGGGCCTCTTACTCTGCCTCCCATCTCACTGCTAGAACCCTAGGACTACAGACATGTGCTTCTCTATTTGGCTTTTACATGAGTTCTGGGGCTGTGAACTCGGGTCATTAGGCTAAAGCGCAAGTGACTTACCCGTTGAGCCATTTCTCCAGCCCAGTGGTTTTTGTTACATTTTCTTTATCGTATGCAGAAGTAGGGATGGATGGGTGGGTGCTGAGTGCTGTAGTTTGTCTGTGGAGGTTAGAGGACCTTTGAAGCTGTTGCTCTCTCCTTGTGCCTTGCGACCCCAGGCACTGAATTCAGACCGTCATGTGGTCAAGACAGTCACGTGACCTCAGTCACCTTTACCTTACCGGGCCCCCAGTGTCTTTAATCATTTTGTTTTTACATATTTTATGACAATGTCTGGAAAATCATGTACAAGTTAAATATGTAAATTTCAGAGATGAATTTTCTAAATTCCAATCTAATTTCAGCTACAACAAGATGATAATCCACATCTCTCTGTGGTTTCTCTGGCTGTGCTCCCAAGTGTGGCGTCAGCAACCCCTTATGACTGAGATTTAACTCTCTGGGCTCCGGCGACTCCATTTCAACACTGCCTTTGGCGGTTCGACTAGCTCTTTTCATGGACACTCTTGTTGATAATCTCACTACATTCTTCTTACATTGTCTTCTCCTCCTCCTCTTCATTTTTCCTCTTTTTTAAAGACAGCACCTCGTGTGGCCCAGGCTGACCTCAAACTCCATATCTTCCTGCTTCCACCGCCCAGGTGCTGCGATCTCAGGTGTGTCCCACCAGGCCTGGGTGATGGTACTCGGGGAATGAAACCCAGGATGAAACTTCCTGCACTTTCTTACCAATTTGTAAATTCTTTTCATTATCTAATCCTTCTGGCTAGGAACAATGCTACCCAGAGGAGAAGCCATGGGACAGCATTTCACTCTAGTGGCTACAACTGATATAGCAGTTACAACAGGGATTAATGTGTGTGTTTGCGGGGTGTGGTCTGGTGAGATGGCTCAGTGAATAAATTGCTTGTCCTGCAAGCGAGAGGACTTGAATTAGAATCTCCAGTGCCCGTATGAAAAGCTAGAGACGTCTGTGTGCGCCCATAACCCCAGTACTGCAGGGCAGCATATGGAGAACAGTCAGAGCCGGGAGGATCCCTTAGTTCACTAGCCAGTCAGTCTTGCCAATCCATGATACTGGATTCAGTGGGAGACCCTGTCACCAAAAGTAAGGGGGAGGGCAATAGAGAAAGTTGTCCAGCTTTGAAATGTGACTTGCATACACATCCCTCTAATCATTTTTAAATGCTTTTTATTTATTGCATTTTAACTAATTCATCTGTATGCATGCATGTGTACAAGCGGCACAGCACACATGTGGAAGTCAGAAAACAACTTGCAAGAGTTGGGTTATTCTTCCACCAAGTGAGGCCCAGGGGTCATACCAGGTCATCAGGCTTGCAAGTACCTTTACCTACTGAGCCATCCTACCCACCCACCCATCAAATCATCTTTCAAAAACAGGGCAACGTCTCAGTCTTTAATCCAAAATTTCCAAAACAAAGCTGAAAAGAAGTAATATTTACTTGTTGGATTTTTTCCCCTTCAATAGTATTTTCCCTAATAATTTTAATTTTTTTTTCCCAAGCTGAGGGCTGGTGGCACAGGCTTGCAATACCAACTCTAGAGAAGGGGATGTAGGAGGTCACGAGTCTGAGGCCACCTTGTACTGTGTAAGTACAATATGTAAGTAATAATAATAATATTAATAATAATGCTTAAAGACCAAACAAAAATATTTCCCTAAATGTGGGTGTGTATGTATGAAATAGAGAGAGGTTATATTCACTTTTCGGTTTATTTTTAACATTTATCTCCCTCTCTCTCTTTTTTGGTTTTTTGTTTGTTTGTTTTTCAAGACAGGGTTTCTCTGTAGCTTTGGAACCTGTTCTGGAACTAGCACTTGTAGAGCAGGCTGGTCTTGAACTCACAGAGATCCATCTACCTGTGCCTCCTGAGCTCTGGGATTAAAGGTGTGCGCCACCATATGTCTCATTTTAAAAATATTTCTTTGTTTCTTGACTGTTTGTTGGGGCGGGCGTACATGTCACAGCCTGAGTGTGGAGGCCAGAAGAGAATCTGAAGGAGTTGTTCTCTCCTTTTGCCATGTGGAACCCAGGGCTAGAACTCAGGTCATCAAGATTGGCAGTGACATTTTCACCTGCTGAGTCATCCTGCTTTTCCCTGAATTTTCCACTTCCTGACAGTTCATTTGGCTGGTTTTGTTGTTGTTATTTTGGGCCATCTATTGTTGTGGTGGTAGTAGTGGGTTGTTTGTTGGCCCTGGGTGGGTTTCTTTGTTTGTTGCTTTGTGGGAGGTCACTGGGGGAGCGTATTTTTGGGACTGACTGGATCTGGCTGTGTCAAGGATCGATTTGCCTCACCATCTCCAGTGCTAGCTGTAACACCCGTAAGGCCTGCATCACCATGTCTGACACCCATCTCAGAGAAAAAAAACAAATTCATCTCTAAGCTGTAAAAATTGTTGTGTGGATTCCCTCTGAGATCTGTATTAATTGTTCTTATTTTATCTTAGGGGAAAGTGTCCTGAAGCTCATAGCCCAGCTCTGGCCACACCTGGTCCTGTAAGGTCTTGGAGATTCCACATCCAACAGTTTTCTCCTTTTCTGTGATTGCAGTTCTGTGAGAGCATAATCCAGGAGACAGTCCTGCCCTCTGGTGGTCACACTGGGAATGGTAGCAATGATTGGTAGCACTTGAAAAAAAGAAGAGATCTAAGAGGTGTGTGGGTGTGCCTGTCTGTCTGTCTGCCTGCCTGTGCCTATGTGCGTTTCTGTGTGTAGACGTCCGAGGGTGCCTTCCTCAAATACTCTCCACCTTATTTTTTGAGACAGGGTCTTAGAGTCTTTTACAGATCTTGGAGCTCATTCATGGGCCAGGGAGTCCCAGGAGTGTTCATTCAGGGAGTCCCAGCCTGACACCACTGGTGAGCTCAGAGGAGACCCATCCCACAGACAGACACCGTGGAGTGGGGTGGAAAGTGGCGTCAGGCTCATGTGGTAGAGTCCCTTCCTATAGCTCTCCCAGTAAGCAGGGGTTTCACAACGGGAGTCTGTAGCCAGTCCCTCCCACTCACCTGCAGGAGGCAGAGGGAGCCTGGCACTGGGAAGTCTTTAGCTAGGCTCTCACGGACAAGGTCTCAGTAGGATGTTGTGAGTCTTAGAGAAGAGGGCTGCTGCACACCTGGTAGTGGGAACAGTCGCAGGGTTCTAAGATCCCAGGTATCGTCCTCCATCGATCTCTACAAAAAGAAACTTTCGTTACACTTGTTTATTATGTGTGTGTTTATGGTGTACATGCACACATGTGCACAACACACCTGTGGAAGGCAGGGGACAATTTGTGGGAGTTGGTTCTCTCCTTCCATCCTGGGTCCTGGAGATGTGACTGGTTGTCCAGCTGAAGGCAAGCGCCTTTACCCCCTGAGCCATCTCACTATCTCTCACGGAAGCTCGAGCTCGCCATCTTACACTGATTGTCTGGCCATGTCCCAGTGCTGGGGTTCCAGACCCACACAGCCGCACTCACTTTTCACAAAGCTGCTGAGGACTGGACTCGGTCAGGCCTCCGGGCTGTCTTGCCTCCAAGCCTCTGCCCCACCCACATCCTGCTCTCTGATGACTTTTCCCAGAAAATTTAGCTGTTTGACAGCCTTTAGGTCTCAGCTCGAATGGCCTTTCCTGACCTTCCAGGCTGAGGCGACAGCCTTCCCAACCCAGCCTGTGTCCCTTCACCCTGTGTACTTCCTGTCAGTCTTCCACACCATATGCCTGTGCCTCCCAGATGTTTCCTAGGTCACGGTTTGTGTCCTGCACTGACCTGTGATCCACTTCAGGGCATCTGTCTTGTTCAGCAGACAGTACCCAGAACAAGTGGGTGCTTAGTAAGGACATGCTGCAGACTGGGAGCGTGACTCAGTTGGTAGAGTGCTTGCCTAGCCGGCATGCAGTGCTGAATTCTGAATAAAACCGGTCAAGGCGGTACACAACTGTCATCTCAGCACTCAGGAGGTGGAGGCAGGAGGATCAGGAACTCAGTCATCCTCAGCTATATATGGAGCTGGAGACCAACCCTGGACTGCTTTAGACCCAATCTCAAAAATAAATGTGTCCTTTTTCATTGAAGAAATAATTAACCACAGAATGTATACATGCAAATCTGTGCGTTGCTGTGTCTCCTGCTGCCTCCCACGTGCGTGCGCTCGTGCATGTGATTGTTGTTTTAGTTTTTTCTGGACAGTCCCCTGTGTGTGCCTGGAGATGAGTTTGAAATACCATACTGGTGTTTGTGTGGAGCCACTTCCGGGACCAAGCATCTGTGACTTTAAGAGACTCACGTGAGAACCACTGCAGGGTCAGACGGTCCAGACACCAGCGTGAGAGTATCTGTGTGTGTCGGCAGTATCTGTGCAGGATGTGTGTGCACATTTGCTGTGTGTGTTCACATGATTGCAACCACCCTGTCAGAAAAGGAGATCCTCAGGCTTGCGCGTGTGTGTGTGTGTGTGTGTGTGTGTGTGTGTGTGTGTGTGTGTGTGAGAGAGAGAGAGAGAGAGAGAGAGAGAGCGCGAGAGCGCACATGCGCTTGGAAGCCAGGACTCAAATGTCATTCCCAAGCCTCATCCACCTTATTATTTCAGACAGTATATTCCAGGAGGACCCAGAGCCTACACATTCAATTCAGCTAAGCTGCCTGGCGAGTAAACCCCAGAGGGGGGAATCTTGTCTCTGATTCCCCAGTCCTGGGATTAGAAACACACTCCATCATGCCAGGATTTTCTATGCAGGTGCTGAGCGTCCAACTTAAGTATTTTTGCTTGTATGACAAGCACTTTATTGGCTTAGCCATCTCCCCGGAACCAAAAGATTCTAATGAGAGATATCTATACCCCTCCTTGTAGCTATCAAACTGTTGGAACAATGACATGGAAGAACTAAAATTTCCCAGGAATCTCAAAATGAGGGAAGAGAAATACTGAAGCTCTGGGCCAGTCGGAAGGAGACTGGTCTCTTAGGAAGACACCCGACACAGGTTGACAACATGCCACCCCCCTCACAGGAGAGACCAGCAGTGATGGGGTAATAATAATGGACAGGACCACAGCTCGACTAGGGCCACTGAGCTCTGCACCTTTTTGCTCTCAGGATCCCAGAGATGCAACGAGGTCACTGGACCTCCTAATTTGTTCTTCTTCCAAATGTGGCCACTGCTTTTCACTATTGTTTGTCTTCTTAATTAGTGTATTGGGGACAGGTATGATGTAACAAGCTTTCTTATCAGACTATCTTTGGATTGCCAGCCCCCAAATAACAACTTGAAGATTTATTATTAATTATGAAAGCTTGGTCTTAGCTTTGGCTTTTTCCCTACTGGTTCTTATAACTTAATTAACCTATATTTTAAAGCTATGTTCTACCATGTGACTTGGTTACCTTTCTCAGTACGGCCCATCTGACCTGCTCCAAGTCTGCTGGTAGAATCTGCCCAGCTTAATTCCTCTCCCAGTCTGTCTCTGTCTCTGTCTGTCTGTCTCTCTCTGTCTCTCTGTCTCTGTCTCTCTCTGTTTCTCTGTTTCTCTGTCTCTCTCTGTGTCTCTCTCTGTGTCTCTCTGTCTCTGTCTGTCTCTGTCTCTCTGTCTCTCTCTCTCTCTCTCTCCCCAGAAGTCTTGCCTCTTTTCCCCTGCTTAGCTATTCTCACCCTGCCTCTCACTGGGAGACTCTGCCATGGAGCCACATCCCTGCCTCCCATTGAGGGATTCTAGGCAGGAGTTCTACCCTGAGCCACACCCCGGCCCCTCACTGGGGGATTCTAGGCAGGGCTCTACCATGGAGCCTCATCCCTGCCCCTCACTGGGGGATTCTAGGCAGGGCTCTACCATGGAGCCT